>NC_142653.1:26726969-27030000 GCF_055504915.1 Nelumbo nucifera
AATTTTGTTAATTATTTATGAAATATGTTGTATAATTAACCTTTCCATTTTTGTTTATTTTGTGGTTCTTATTATTATTATTACTTTTACAATACATCATTAAAAAAAGCTATTTGAACCCACTATTTATGGTTATGTGACTCCATTTGTTTAGTCAACATTAATCTGACTCATAATTACACGAAATATTAAGTTCTGCTTTTGCATTTTGTCATGGCTTCTTTTCTTAAAATAAGCTATTTCCTTTCATAAGCTAGTTATTTTCTTTTTTTTTTTTTTTTAATTCTTCTTTTGTTTCTAGGATGAATGCAAACGTTTGCGCCAGAGTATAAAGTGTGGATTGATTAATCGGCTCACAGTGGTAATGCTACATGTTACTTCCAAATTATAGATTTCAGTATGGTATGTGGACTACTGATCAAAGAAAAAGTCAGGTATGTGGACCCTTATATTTACCCTAAGAAGTTTTGTGGTTGCTTGTAGGGTGAAGTTCAAGAGAAAGCAATGGCACTTCAGGCAGTGAGAGTCAATGATGTAAGTTTATTAACTGTGTTTCTCCTCTCAAGCACAAAATCATGATTCATCCTCCCTCTTATCTCATCTGCCTTGTTTCTTCTTTTTTGTGGTTATCTCTAGAAATTCTCTTTTTTGATTTATTCATGTATGGGGCAAGATGCATATGTGTTTATCTGGAAATACTTCGGATAATGTTGAGTAATACGTCATTATATCTTTGCCTCATTTTTCTTATAAAAAAAACTTATCTGAGAAATTCTCTGGCATCTGATTTCATTCTTGACATGGTCCTATCAGTAACACTTTTTATTTATGACAGTGTTTGGAGTCGGAGAAGCTGAGGCTTAGTCATCTTCGTGACCGGGCTAGTGAAAAAGGGCGCAGAAAGGAATATCCTTTGTTTAGATATGTTGATATTTGCATCATATCATGCATACTTGTGATTTCTTTTATGCTGTAATCCATCATATTATTTGTCAGTTAATGTTTCTACAATCCTACTCTCTTTAGCACTTAGTCTGGTCGAAGAATTTGTTGGGTGATGTACAAGCTCTGCTACAACCCATAGAACTTGAATATGGTTTAGGCCACCATCCTGGTTTTGCATACTTTTTTCCATCTTCTATTCTGAAAATAATGGATATATGCAAGAAATAAGCAAATATATAATAAAGAGAAGAGAAAACTTGTGTGCCTGTAATAGGGCTGAGAATCCATCTTGATTCTCATGATCACTAATCATTGATATTATATATACTAATGATTTGAATACAAAGTTGCCTCTTAATAGGCACCTACTAATCTGCCCCAGTACAAAGTCAAGATTACCCTTCCATACTCAAAGAACATGTTAACAGCCAATTTTTTGGCTATAGACTGAACAATCATTTGGGTTGAGTATATTTTTGGGTGAAAGAGGAATTATTCTAATTGGTCTGAGGCTGAAAATGAGCATGAGATAATTCTTAAATGAAGTACTCTGAATGCTTCTTTCTTGATGATTAATATGAACATATTTTAGGTAATTATAGAATGCTTGTCTATATAATATAATGATGAAATTTGCATCACATAATGATATATTCTGTGCTTACCAATAAAATGGGATGACTGGATTACCGGATTTCAGACTATCTGGAAAAATATATTCCATAATTTCATGTGCTTATTTATCATGCTTTGTAAGATGAAATCTGCAACTTTCTAACAAAACAAGTAATATGTTATTTGCACCTTTACTAATTAAGTTGAAGTTGAACTTCAATGGCAGCAGTTTGGGTAACCTGGGACCCTCTGGAATTGGAGGGGTGATAAAGGACTAAGGTGGAATAATTCAGGGTTTGTTTTCAGGATCAATAGGAGAAGGAAATTCAATCAGGGCAGAACTACTGGCTGTAGTTTTGGCGTGCAGAAAGCAGTTCAGATGGGGGTGAAGAAACTTGTTATTGAAGGAGACTCAAAAGTTATTACAAGCTGGTTGATGAGGGCTGATAATGCTCTATGGACTTACAGGAATGAAATAAAAAAATTCAGGTGGTTTTCATAGGATATGCAACTGAAAGTTAATTGGATTCCAAGAGCAGCAAATAGTTTGTCTGATCTGTATCAAAACAAGGGGTGAATAGAGAGCAGTGCTTTTGGGCTCAATTGTAAATCATATTGGGACAAGAAATAGCAGTTTCTGTTCTCTCAAGGGTTATACATCATACTGTATAAATCTGAGGATATAATGGGGTAGGCATGGCTACCAAAGTGCTGTCCTCTTCTTTCTCTTATCTTTTAATGATATTTTCTGTTTCTGATAAAAAATATTTATTACTAGAAAGCAATTAGAGATGGATGCAATTGTCTAGTGGAAAAGAAAATTGGGCCTTAAGGTCTTTAGGGAAAAAAGAAACTAAAACAGTGAAACAAGAAGACTAGTTCAAGGTGGATTGTTGGAGTGATGATCCTCTATAATAGTTGTCAAGGCAACTAGGCGATTCTGGGTGACACTGGGTATCTAGTCAACTGGGCCAGCACATAGGTGATAAGAATTTTATAAAATAAAGAACTAACATTTAGCTAGTTCCCTAGTCTTATATACCATTCAACATGTATATGAATTGAAAAAAATAGCAATTCTCTTTATTGTGAACGTTAAATTCTCTCTCAAAACATGGCAAATCATCATAGCTAAAAGATACAAATCCTGCAAGGTGCAACTGGTTGGATGGTAAGGCCTCCTGCTGATTGTAGCAGAGGTTTGGGATTGAATCCTGCCTGCACCAGGGTTGGGGGATGGGCTATCCCTCATTATGGAGTTCCATGGAGCTATATATATTATATATTAAAAATAATACTAATATTTTTTTTGATAAATAAATATTATAATATTAGTATTATTTTTATTTTTATATATATAAAAATAATACTAATATTATAAGTATTTAATTGATCAATTTCATATCGCTTAGCAACTAAAGGAAGCTGTGTTTTATATGATAAACATTCAGAATGGAAAGTGAAAGAGAAAGAGGCAAGGATGGAGTTACTCTTTTATTTAATGTAATAGAGAATAGAAAAAACCAAAAAAAAAAAGAAAAAAAGAAACCTCTTTATACTTCTACTATTTCTTTCTCTTCTCAAAACCCTATGACCTTTTATATTTCAATAGTAAAACACTAAAGCAATGTATTTAGATAGAATAGAATGTATTGACACACATACTAATAAGATGTAGCAGTATAAATGATATTATAATAAGGCACCCACTTTGTCATTTTTGTCACCTAGGTGGGCGCCTTGTCACAATAAGCCAAGGCATTTATAGGAGTGCAACTTTGGTGGGGCACCTTGGATGTGAGGGTTCTTTGACAACTATGACACGACTCCTTTCTATTCTCAGCCACAACTTCAGCTAGCCTATCTGCCAGTAAATTTGAATGTTAGAGCTTTAGCCTCTAAATAATGGTGGATGCTCAAAGGACCCTCACATCCATGCATGTGCCAATCTATAATAATTTATCACTCTCCTTCAATATCCAACTGTCGTATAGCTAAAATGATCATGAATTTGTGGTTAAATTTCTGCTTGAACAAAACCACTTAGGCTGCATTTGGCATTCCTTTTTTTAAGGACTTATCTCCTTTTTTGCAGTTAAAGTGCCCCTATGAACACTGAGTTTTTAACTGCAAAATGGAGATAAGTCCTTAAAATAAGGAATGCCAAATGCAGATATGTTATAGAGAGCCTAGACATGCCAACAAAATGTCAAGCTGCATCCTGAACACCGCCCCTCTTCCTGATGATCCTTGTTTCCCCAATGAGCAACCATCAAAATTTCGGCTTTCCACTCCTTGTGGGGGAAGAGGCCAGGTCATCATCATCATCCAAGCCATTTCCCAATTATATGAGGCCATCTACATGAATCCTGTTTTTCCAGTCCGCTCTGTTTAATGTCATATCCATTGTTAATTTATTGACACTTGATAATTTCTTACCACTACCCATGTCCATTTTGGTCTACTCTTTTCCTTTCTATCCCCTTGAACTCTAGTTATTACTTTCTGTGGAGGAGGATGAGCCAACAATGTTTGTTTATCCTCAAGTCATCATAAGGAGAATGGCAAAAACAGGCAATGAATTAGACTTTTGAACGAACTCTCTCAGTCTCACTAACCAACAGACAATGAATTAAACTTCTTCCTCCTCAGAGTTGTTGGTATCTTTCCTCCATCATTATCATTGAAACCCTTTAAACAAAGCTTTTTAACCCCAAACTTTTGAGAGAAGGAATAGGATTTTTTACTTGCCCTATATGTTATACCATCATTCTTTTATTCTTTAATTTTTTTTATGCATTCCTTTTTTGGAAGCCATTGTTCTTTCTCCTCTTTATTCAAGTGACAACTCACTATCTGATATTTGTTTGCATTCCAGGGTTTTTGTGTCTTTTTGTTAGTACCATTTTTAACTTGTAGAATCACCACTCCTTGTTTTTTTTTTCTGCACAGATAGATCAATTTTCAGGTTTGGTCAAAGCTACAAAATGTAAATTTTAACTATTCCAACTAAGTATTTGGTAGCCTAAAATTCGAAAAAGCAAACTTTTTTTTTTGTTTTCTATGATTAGATACGCAGATTTTGAACTGCTTCTTTTCAAACTGGTTATTTTATCATTGTTTCTATTGAACTGATTGATCCATTGATCTTCTATAAGTATGCGGTAGGCAAACAATGGGCAAATACATGATAGATAAAGCTGCAAATTCAATTACTTCAATGAAAAGCTGTAAATTCAAATAACAGAAGATCATTCAAGGTGACATGATAATGAATTAGTGATATGAGAAATCCTATATGAATATGATATAAAGGACAAACTATAGTCTGGATTCCTTGGTGTACAACAGTATAACAGTTCTATGAGCAAGTACGAGATGCAATAGTGCTTGATGAGTCTGCCTTCTCGAAGAATTAGATATAGCCATAGACAAATACAGTGTATGCACACAATCATGAAATAATGAGCCTTTTTCTTCTTTTTAATAATGTTCTGAAGATTGTTAATAATTAAAAAATGTATATTCCTATTTGCAACTTAATAAATGTGGCTAAGTTTTAACTGTAAAAGGCCTAGTAATGGGAAATAAGCCTAGTCCTAAAATGAATTGCAGGTTTAGAAATATTTTATTAGATGGAAGATCCAAAAATTTTCTTGACTATTTTTACTTGTGTAATTTAATCCTCTACATTTGAATTACAAAATAAATTAGTGATTTCTAACTGCGACCATTGTAGAAAGTGACTTTTCTGAAAAATTGAATATATATTTTTTATGCTAACTATTTTGATTCAAATATTATTCTTCTATAAATGGAATAGCAATCTTAGCATGAATTGATTTAGGAATGGGCCATATCTATTTTATTTTATTTTTCTCTTGAGGCTTAAGCCACAAACCACCTTGAAGTTTATGCCTCGCCTCTCCAAGTCCTATCTGCCTCACCTTTGCCTTTAGCCTTTTAAAACTTTGACTCAACGGTTGGGGTGGTCCATTGCAACCTGGGTGACTAGGGTTCAAATCTTGGAAACAGCTTCTCTATGTAACTGCAGGGGCTGCATATATTTGCCCCTCCCCAGACCCTGCATTGGCGGGTGCCTCCTGCACTGGGCTTCCCTTTTAGAACAAAGAAATGACTTCAAATCCCTGAAAC
Organism: Nelumbo nucifera; assembly: GCF_055504915.1. Lineage (NCBI taxonomy): Eukaryota > Viridiplantae > Streptophyta > Magnoliopsida > Proteales > Nelumbonaceae > Nelumbo > Nelumbo nucifera. The sequence continues at coordinate 26,732,685 of NC_142653.1, forward strand.
TTGAGCACAATAAACTAAGAGATGGTAAGTTGTCCCATCATCAGCCTTATGAGGGAAACAAAAGGATGTTAAGTTGTGATCGGCAGAAGATGAAAGTAGAATTTACCAGCCTATATAATGCCAGAATGCTGCTATTGTACTGAAAAGCTATGGTACCTAACAAATTGATAACCAATCAACAGGTAATTTCATTGAAATTCCTGTGACAATTTGATTGATTAAAATATTTTAGGTTCGGTACCTTTTTGGCATGGTAGAAAGTGTGACGGTACAATGTACTAGGAAGAGATAAAACTTCTACCAAATAATGTATCGTGGTGATACCAACAGATGAAAAAATGATTTGTTTTGATCTCTGATTATTTGATGCCCTTGCCTGAATAGCGAGGAGATGATTGGGATATAATTGCTTTCGAGTTTTTCTGTTCTAGTGGTTTGAGATGTTGTAGGTTTCTTTGGATTTCACATTTGTTCCTTGGCATATATAAACATAGCAGAGCAAACCAAAGGCAGTCTCTATTTTGTGTAAATGTAATATTTATACGAATGTACTTTTAATTGTTCCTAAATATCTGCATTCTTCATTGCTATCATTTGTACACAGTCTACTAAGTACTGAAAGTATGTTGAGTCATCCTTGACTTGGTTTCACGCTTAGAGAGCTTGTGGAAAAATTGCAGCTTCTAAACACGCCAGAGGAGCTTTCACGTAGACTACAAGAAATTCCAGAAGTGCATGCTGATCCAAATATGGATCCAAGTTATGAGTCTGAAGAAGATGAAGGGGAACCAGATGATAAGAATAGAGGTTTCCAAATTTCAGTGTCAAATTTGATCTTCCTATTTTTCACTATTGTATTTAAATTTTTACTTATCTTTCTTTTTGATTGTTGGTATCTTTCTGTATCCTCATTACTTACGTATTTTGCTTGCAATGGATGCAGATAATTTTGTCCGGCCAAGAGATGATGGATTTAGTAGGAAGGGAAGAGAGAGGGAGCCCATCTCTCCCGGAAAAGGAGGTTCAGCTACATATGACGGCTGGAGTGGAGCTCGGAAAAGTTTCTCGAGTTGGGAATCAAGCAAAAATGTTTCCATGAGAAGTCTTTTGGACAAAGGAGATGGAGCCATAGGGTCCAGTGAGAGAACACACGCATCTACATGGAATCAAGGAAGAGATACTTCTGATTCAAGCAGTTGGGAGAAACCTAAAAACCAGACAGTTGTCACTGGTTTGGATACTGGTGGTTGGAATACCCAAGGTGCGGTTAGATCAAGCATACCGTCTTCTGGGTCTGCACCCCTCTCTGCAGGTACAGCTCTGTCAACTAACATCAATGAGACTGAGAAAATGTGGCACTACCAGGACCCATCTGGGAAAGTTCAAGGGCCATTTTCTATGGTACAGCTGCGCAAATGGAGTACAACTGGATACTTTCCTGCTGATCTGAGAATATGGAGGTCAACAGAAAAACAAGAAGACTCTATTCTTCTGACTGATGCATTGAATGGGAAGTTCCTTAAGGACTCGTTACGGGTAGGCAACAGCTTTTCACAGCCTCAAAAAGTTATACCTGCATCTGATAATAGGGAAAGTAGCTGGAATGGTGGTTGGAGAGGGAACAATGGCACTTCTGATAAAGTCGATGGATGGGGCTCTCGGTCATCTGGTTGGATCGCAACAGCACCTGAAGTTGTTAATCATAATGAAACACAGACTGGAGTTACTTCACGAGGCTGGAGCTCATCAAGGAGTACCAATGCTTGGTCTGTTCAGCCGCAAGTACACAATCAACACCCCTCACCCTCATTTTCTGGGAAGCCATACAGAATGCCATCACATCAGGGAAGAGAAGGTCAAGGTGGTGAGAGATGGAATTCTGGTCAGAATCGTGGGACTTGGAACCCAAATAAATCTACAGGGTTTCAGTCTAGTAGTGGGCATGGTTATGAGAAGAGATCCAGTAACTGGGGTTCTTCTGGCCAACCGTCTGCAGAAAGTTGGAGATCTCAATCAGGAAGCAGTTCTTTGAAGGGATGGAGTAGTCCATCCTCAGGCGAAGCCCATAAAGTTGCAAGAGAAGGGTGGGGTTCTGATCAAGGTAGTAAAACTGATTCAACAAAACTTCTCACTCCTACTCCAGGGGGCAATATTGTGCAGCATTCAGTGTCTGAACCTCTCAGGACTGCTTCTGGCTGGGGGGAGCAGCCTCATATCTCTCTGACATCATATGCTGGGAGCAGGGACTCTGGTGCTGCTTCAGTGCTTAAGCCATCTGATACATCAGATAAGGTAAGCAGAATTGATTTTTCAAATCCTCCTACTCCTACCCCAAAGTCTGGCAGTGGTGGCTGGGCAGGGAGTCAGGGTGTTGAAAATAAATTAGCTACAGCTCCAACGGCGACTGCTCAAGAAACAAACTCCTGGGGTAATGCTAGCAATCCATCAAGTGATGTGATGCAGCAATCAGTTTCCTCGTCTAATGAACCTATAAAAATTAATGCTGATTTGGGTAATCAGATGTATAATCCAGCAAAACCTCCTGCAGAATTGGACTCAGGTTCTGAAAGTGGCAAGCTGGCATATTCTAGCACTGTGCCTGTTTCCACTAAGCCAGCAGCAGATGGAATTGATGGTTCTGATGTTTCTCAGACAAGTATATCTGGATCCAATGGTTTTGATTCTCTGGCCAATCAGGCGGTTTTTGGCCTTCCCCACCAAAATGATAGCGTAGCATTTTCAGCTGGCTCAGTTTCAAAAGGCGGTGAGGATTTGATACAGGGTCCTAAAAATGATTGTTCATTGCATGATATAGTCATTCCTTCAAGCTCTGCAAACAATAATCAGATCCCTTTGCAATTGACTTGTGATGATAAGCAACATGGGGTTGCAAGGGCTCTTGATCAGAAAGAGAAATTTGGATGTGATTCTTCTCCAAGTGCTCATGTTGACAAAGAATCTAGACCTTCTGATGTTTCAGTGCAACAAGATCCAGTTGTAAAGTGCCACCCTGGCACTCTTATGCTTGGTGCTGATACTGTGTCAAATGAAAGTTCACCGTCACAAGCTGCTGTCTCAAGTGTCCCAGGCTTGGCTTCATCTGTTAATGGTAACAATCCTCCAGATGGATCTCATGGAACAGCACATGGTTCAATTCAAGGGCTGGAGATGGTTGTTTCCAGTCCAATAACCCAATTTCAATCTCATGGACCTGGAGATGCTCCTGCTTTGAAACAAGAACTGCCTACATCAAGTCCTGTGCCTGCCACAGGTCAAAAATCAGAAGCAGCAACTGCAGGCCAGTGGGGTGATGGCCAATCTTCTGGAAATTATTCTGCTGTAACGCTTGGTGCTGCTGACCACACCAGAAGTTATTGCAATCCAGGCGTCTCAGTTCCCAACTCTTCTAGCAATTTCATAGGCCCAGCAGGGATAGAAGGCAGCAATTGGTCAACCCCATTGACAGCTCCACCTACCAAGACTTCGAACTGGGGAGTAGGTGCTGGTGCTACACAAGGTAGCACTCAGAACAATTATGTTGCTCCCTCTGACCCTCGAAAGCCTCTAATGCCAGGTAACCAATGGGAAATGGGATCAAACATCCAGCCTCCTGCAGCATCCACAGCAGTTTGGGGTGCAGGTTCTTCGGAGAATCCAGCTTCTGCTTGGGGACCAACACAGGGAAACGCAAACATGGGCTGGGGAGGATCAAATCAAGGAAATTCCAATACAGGTTGGGGATCTGGCCAGGGAGCAACAATGCAGGGAAATACAAATGTGGGTTGGGGTGCACCGGCTGGAAATCCCGGCATGTGGGCTAGCCAGCAAAAGCACAATGGGGAGAGGTTCTCTGGTCATGGGGATCGGGGATCTCATGGTGGCGATTCTGGTCATGGTGGTGGTAGGCCATCATGGAATAGACAGTTGTCATTTGGCAGTGGAGGGTCTCCCAGGCCACCGCCCAGAGGACAGAGAGTGTGCAAATATTTTCATGAGAACGGACAGTGCAAGAAGGGGGCCTCCTGTGATTATCTGCACACATGATTGCTGTAACAGCATTCGATTTTGTACAGTCATTTTTATTTTGAGATGTTTAGTTAGATTATAACGCTTCAGTATGTTCTGTAAAACTTGTGCAGTAAAGCAGCTTACACCACTTAGCTGCTTCATATTATATTTTGCTTTATTAGTCACCACTACCTGTAGTTTTGAATTTGTTGATGATCGAGGAAATGATGCCTCTCCGTGTAGGACGAGGGCAGTGGTTTAGGCTTTTGGGCCTGGCAACTGCGTCATGGAAATGCATTTGATCAAATGGAGTTTGGTCCCACATGCATCTGCTTGTTTGTCACTAACCGGAGGGAGACTCTTCGAATCTGAATTATTATTTATTAATTCGATTGATAGGTTTCCCAGAAATTCGTGCACATTGCGGAACAGGTGCGGTGTATAATAACGACAATTATAAGGGAGGTCAAGTACATACAATACGAGGTAATCCTTTGGTATATACGCTCTACAGTCCATTAAATTGTTCAGTTTCTAAACCATGAAAAGCAGGCCATTTTTAAGTTCGTTCCTAACTTGCTCTGGGTTTTCTTATAGAAAATTGTTCTTGATTTTATAATAAATTCTTTTTCATGATAACACCATTTCTAGGGTGTCAAAGATATGAAATCTTTTGAGCTTTAACCAATCTTTTAACTTGCAAGAATGTGGATGAGTTCCTATTGATTGGGAGGGCACATCTGCTTGCAGCCTTGCACCACAGCACTCTCATATGAAGGCCAAAGCCCGGTGAAATCGGGAAAATCTCTCGTTTTTTTTTTTTTATTGAATAACAACACTTAGCGTGTTTGTGTTATATGTCCAAGCGCAATTAAAAACGGGCTTTCATTGGGATTTGGGAACATATAATGCTTGCAGCGGAGTTAACTTTGGCTGTTGGGGGCCAAATTGAGGAGTCCGGATTTCCTGCCCATGTTAATCGCATCTACACATGGAGAATATCTCATCCTCTACATAGTATTATGCAAGGGGAGATGTTTCCAATTCATGGGAGATAAGAGTATTGTGAGTAGGCGTGGACAGGAGATCCTGAGTCCAAATTGAGAGCGTTTTTTGGCTGGACATGTTCACTCATTCACTCCTATGTCTATCTTTTTTGGACTAAAGGAAGGAGGAGCAATGACTATTTTACCCCATTATAATGGTAACGTGGCATTCCCAACAATGTTTTCAATAACAAGGCTGTAAGACCCAACAGTCAAAATTTTTTCCTTGCAGCATTCCCTCCGAACCAACTTTGGTATACCTAATGGTGACTAAGAATTAAGAAAGCAGTTCAGTGCGGTTAACTTGTTTCTACTGAACATGGGTTATCTGAACATGATGGCTGTTCAGAAGGCTGTAGAGCCCATGATAATGTTCCACGTCAGTAATAAAATACATGGTACTCACACCTTTTATAGGGGGGCCCATGGAGTATTATCATTGGTTCCACAGCCAGCTGAACAGCCATCAGTCCGAATTCTTTTCTACCATTAGAGTGTTTGTGTTTCATTGGGGCGGGGGAAAGTTTGCAAGAGACTACTGCACCCATCACTGATAACTTGGCTGAGTACTAATAGGCAGGATACCTTTATTGTTTTGCTCCCATTATAAAGGGTTATTTGCTAAAATACCCCATATTGTTTTGTTTAACAGATTTACTAAAACCTGTCCTATAATTTATATTTTACACTTTTAGCAAAACACCTCTATATTTTGCAACCAATTTAATTAATTGGCCTTCTGTTAAGAATCATTTATATTGTTGTTTGGTAATTTTCACATGGCCACCCCAATCCCCATCAGCAATAAAAATTAATCTCCATCCTCCATCCTCCATCCCCTATCCCTGATTCTATAATTTTTTATTCCAAAATTGACCTCACTCTTTGATAGAAATGTCCATGCTTTTTACTCTTAGCTAAAACCCTACGTTCTCTCACATCATTATCTCTCTCTTGCTTCTATTTCATGTGGAGCTAGTTGTAAATAATTTTTCTTATCTATTCTGTTTCCTCTTCATCTAAGGCTCAGTACAAATACAAATATGTACAATATAAATACATATAAAATAATATAAAGTACAATGCATTGCACTATAATATTCCTTCTAAACTGAGCCTAAAGAAAAAAAAAATCATAAATTCATAAGGATAAATATGTGAAACAACCTCATTTCATATATTATCACATTCAGATGTTCAAACACTGTAAAATAAAGAAAAAAAAGAAAATTTTGACTATTCAAAATCTAGAGCCAGATCATTTTAGCTTTTTAAAATATCATAATTCAATTTTATCAAACACCTCCTTGGTACTAGAGTCGGTGCAATAGATAGGCTCAGTTTGGAAAGAGTACATATCCAAATATATACAATACAAATAATACAAAATACAAAATTTTGCACTAACCATATTGTATTTTATTTGTATTTGTATTTCTTTTGAACTGAGTCTAAGGTTGCGTTTGATTGCATTGTAATTTTATTTGTATTAATACCAACACATGGGAGTGCAAATGAAAAAAAATGTAAATTCTTGTATGTTTAATTTTGTTTAGTGTTGCTGCTAAATATATAGCCGAGGGCAACAACATAATTTGAAGCGTTTGAGGCCGATGGATCCAACCCGCTGAGAGAAAGAAGATGTTAGAGGCCCAGGAGTGTTCCTAGGGGCGAAGACTCTGATAATAAAGTTAGCAGAAGGTTGCGAGGTGTCAGACAAGCAAGAGAGGAGACATAGAGCTTAGGTTCCGGTGTGTTTACCTCAATGTGGAAACCCCTTTTATAGTCAGAGTTGCCTTAGAAAAGGAGCAGGTGGGGGCAGGTGCCAACGGTTGGCAGTGGTTAGTGATGAGCGACCTGGATACACTCGGTTGATGCCATGTGTCAAGATCCCCAGGTCGGCTAGATATTCCTACATCACTTGCCCACCCAATTTCGAGGCCATAGAGACCGAGGCTAGTTGGCGAGTTGTGTAGAGGCGTCGGCTTCATCTGAAGAGAGTATGGTAGATATGCGTAGAAGCGTTGGTCTCAGCTGCAGAGCTCTTCTCAGCGGTTGTGCGGAAGCTGCTCCTCTGTTCACCCTTTATGTCAGTGAAAGACCATCCTAGGCCGAGGGGATGTGACCGTAGCCCGTGCGAGTGTACGCTATCTGTGTCCATTGCCTACACCTCGTATGATCGTTGATGTCAAGTTGTATGTCTGTACGCAGGATGGGCGTCGAGGTCAATTGAATGAAGTCGTGCACGAGATAGTGTCGGGGGGATCCGGTTTGGCATACCCTTGAGCTAGAGTTGGTGGGAAAATCGGCCCCGCCTCTTGGCGGTGTTTCGTCTCCTGAGGTCAATGCCACATGGAGCCTGTGGTTCGGTTTGAGCCATACATTTTTTTTTAAATAGGGAGGTTGGTTGAGTGACTCTTCACCATTTGCACGAAACCTTTCGCCTTGGAGCTACTGAGAACACATTGGCTATCAACAACCAACCCCTTAGACCTTCTTTAACTAATATCTTTAGGTAAAGAATTATTGTCCTCAACATGTCGGCCTCAGATTCTAGTTGTGAGGCTTATAGCCTTCCTAATTGGAGTAATCCTAGTAGCACTGCTAGTTATGATGGGAGTGACAGTGGTGACTTTGAGAGCTCCTCTCGGATGCCTAGCAACCAAGTGTTGAGGGAGAGGCTCGTGTCTCGTGGGGACGAGCACGACCAACAGAGAGCGGACTCTGCCAATGAGAGTACCGGTTCCATGCGACCAAGGAACGACACCCTAGGGAATGTTCTTGGGCTCCCTAATGTGGTAGATGTGGAAGAGGCCGAGGATCCCATGCTGAGGAGCGGGCTGAGGTAGAGAGCCTAGGCGTGATGCTGGGGTGTTATCCCCGCTCTGACCTAGATAGCACTCTCGGTAATGGGCAAGCTAGCATGTTGGCTGAGAAGTACTACATTCTGGGGGACTATAGGGTTAGAGTCCCCTGCGTAGGTGACATGCCTTACCTTGTTCTTGAAGGGGAGGTGTGCGTCCATGAGCATTACCTTCACTTCGGGTTACGGTTCCCCTTGCACTCCTTCATTCCCGAGATCTTGAACCATTATAACCTCACCCTTGGCTAGCTCGCTCCCAATGCTATTAGGACGATAGTGGTTGTATTGGTGATAGCCCATTTCCAAGAGGTGTCAATGACACTAAACATATTTCGGAGTTTGTTCAAACTAAGGAAGCATCCTAACAGGGAAGGCTTGTGGTACTTCCAAGGCCGACGGGAAAGGGTGGTGGACAACTTGTTGTTTGTCCTCAACTGGAAGAAGAAATTCTTCTTTGTTAGTTGCCCCCAAGGCTGGTCCTTTCAGTCCAGTTGGGGGAACCCAGATACGCTAGCCAAGAGGATCCAGCCACACAATAGCGACAAGGATAAGGCAATGATGAATTGGCTTCGACTGGGCGAGACGATTCATGTTGGACACTTGGTGAAGGAGGAGGCCTTGGTAATGGCTGGCCTTAGTCCTATCCCCCTTGAAATGGATGCTCCCACTGTCTGCCAGTTGTGAAATTGCTTGAGCTTTGTTGGTGCTCTTCTAACTCGTTTGTTTCTCTTGTTCGTAGCAATGGAGGGCAATAGAAATGAAGGGAGATGTCAGGAGCATGTGTCGGCGTTCACCGGAGGAGGGTGCCACCAGACAACGGGTCGAGGTTGAGGTGGCCCATAAGAAGACACTGGCACAGAAGTGCCCTGTAGAAACGGCCCAAGACCCTCATGCAAAAAGACTTCAGCTGCGTGAGCAACGTTGGCCCAAGGGGACCTCAGGCGGGTCACATTAGGCAGTGCCTTGGTCGTCTGACCCCAGGAGAACAAGCCGATCATCGCTAGTCAGACATTCCAACCGTAGTGGGGTGTGCAAGAGGGAGACTCCCTGTCGGTTCTTTGCGTCGGTCAGCAGCTAGCAGTTGATATAGTCCTTCCCAGGGACCACCAGTCTTGGATGTAGCATTCAGTGGATTCGGTCTAGGACACACTTTCAAACAAGGCCGCTAAGGTATGCACGTACTTTTTCGAGTCTGTTGTGTCGCCGAGGTCTTCTTGGCAGAATGTAACTGACGCTTTTCCTTTTCATGTGCAAATGGTCTCTTGCTTAGTTGGCCTTTGCAATAAGGTTGAGGTGCTGATCCAGTAGCTTCGGTAGGCGCAAGAGGAGATTGAGTGCCTAAAGCAGCAGACGATCGAGGTGTAGTCCAGTCGGGAGGGTTGCCGAGGGCCAGACATGTGATGTGTATGAGTGTCGCAAGAAGGTCGAGGTCGAGGTGGCAAATAATAGGGAGCTCATGAAGGAGCTAAAGTCCTCCTTGGCATCAATGGAGCAGTAGTTGGCCGCAAAGGTGGTCAAAAAGTACAAGACCTCGGAGGAGCACGAGACAGACCTGGCCACCTTTTCCTCCCAGGCTTACTTAGAGGGCTTTAGCAATTACAAGGCTCAAGTGATAAAGATCCTTCTAAGCTTCGACATCGGCCAATTGGATCCGTTCACTACTGAAGCTCAATAGATAGTAGATATATTGGGGTAGGACGAGAACCCCATTGTTGATGCCACTGCCTAGGCTGCCGCTCAGACTAGAGGGGGCCAATAAATTATTTTCTTATTTTTCTTTTGTTTGGGCCTACGTGCTCCTGAAACTTGTATATTTTTTCTTCTTTCTTTTTTGTAAGGGGACGATGCCTCCCCCATAAGAGGCCATTGTTTTGTAAAGACACTTGAGTAAGTGAAACTTAAGTTTCTTGCCAAAAGATGTTCTTCCTTTATTCTTTTCTCCTTTTTTTTGTGCAAGGGGTCGGTGCCTCCCACCGAAGAGGCATCTTTGTAAAAAAACTTGCTATCCTTTAATAATAAAGTAATTATTTATTGTAAAAGTGCTCTTTACTTAGTCTTTCGTGAGGACGTTTTGTATTAGTCTTTTAGGCCGATGCCGACACCACGAGTTGTTCCATAGAAGCTATCGAAGTTTTGGAATTCCTTGCCTTGGCGAAAAAGAAAGAAGGGGATTATGGTTAAGGCCGACATCATGCTTAGTGTGTCATTAAGCAAGGGCTTTATGGTCGAGGTCACAAGTGGTTGCCTTAGTGGAAAAGTGTTATTTACTTAGTTTGCCATTCGTCGTGTTTTTTATTAAGTAATTGGCCGGCGTTGGCTCTTTGCCCTCCAAAGATTCACTTCTTTAAGGGTCTTTGAGGTCGAGGTCGGGGTCATGGCCTAACTTATCAACAGTTGTCAAGGTCCCAAAAGCTCTTGCCTTAGTCATAGAAGGTCGAAAGGCAGGTAGGCGTATGACTCGCAAAGTGTCATACGCCTTGGGTCGACGTCTGGTCCGAGCGTATAGCTTTAAGAAAGGTTATATGCTACAGTCGGTTGGCCAAGGGGTCCTATCAGTTGTAGGGGACAAAGAACACTTACACAAAGAAAGATCCAAGGTGAAAGGAACTTGTACTTTTCATTTACAATTTTCCACTAAAGTATTTACACTGCTACTGATAATACATCTGAAGATTTTTTGAGTTCCATGTACAAGGTATAGGTCTTCCACCCATATACTCTATCCGAAAGATGTCGGGTCCTACTACTTGCTTTGTTCTGTTGGGCCCTTACCAATTTGGTCCAAGATTTTCGATGCCAAACTCAAGAACCATGACTTTTCTAAGGACGAGGTCGCCTTCCTTGAAGTGACGCTCTCTGACTCGGGAGTTGTAGTATCTTGCAACTCTTTATTGGTATGCCGTGACCCTGATTTGGGCTTGCTCTCGGACACCTTCCAATAGGTCGAGGTTGTTCCTAACTCTTCACTGTTCTCGGCTTCTTGGTATGCCTCGGTTTGAAGTGTCAGTTGGTCAATCTCTATTGGGATGACAACCTCTGTCTCATATGTCAAGTTAAAGGGGGTTCCACTCATGGCAGTCCGAGGTGTCGTTAAGTATGCCGGGAGAATGTTGTACAGTTCGTCTGCCCAAAACCCTTTGGCTCTGTCTAATCTTGCCTTCAATCCATCTAGGATCGTCTTATTGGTGACCTCAGCTAGCTCATTAGTTTGAGGGTAGCCGACTGAGGTGTACCTACCTTATCCCTAGGCTTCCACACCATTCTCTGAACTTAGAGTCATCAAGCTGTCGGCCATTGTCGGTGACTAGCATGTATGGGATGCTAAATTGACAAATGATATTTTTCCAAAAGAAGCTCTGAATTGTCTTGGTTGTAATAGTTTCCAAGGCTTCGGCTCCGACCCACTTAGTGAAGTAAACTACTGCCACGAGGAGGTATCTATTGTTCCTAGTGGTTGGGGGAAAGGCCCAATGAGGTCCATTCCCCATTTTGCAAAGGGCCAAGGGCTATTGAGGGCTGAGAGGGTCATCATAGGCCGATGAATAATGTTGGAGTGCCTTTCGCATCGGTTGCACTTCTGTTCCAACCCAATAGCGTCCTTCTGGATGGTCGACCAAAAATATCCTTGTCTGAGTGCCTTTTGTGCCAGGGCCCTACCCCTTATATGGTTATTGCAGATGCCTTCATCAATCTCTCTTAGCGCATACTTGCCTTCCTCTTGGTGAAAGCATCAAAGGTAAGGCAGGATGAAAGATTTTCTATACAACTTGCCTTCAAGTACAGCATACCATGCCGACTACCGTCGGACTCTCCCTGCCTCATTCTTGTCGGATGGTAGCTACTCATGTTGCATGTATGCGAGAATGAGATCCATCAAGCAAGGTTCAGCTTGGACGGGGCACACTTGCCTTTCTTCGATGTTAGGATGTGTCAAGCTCTCGATGTGCACAGTGTGGCCGAGGGCCGACTCTAAATAGCTTGCAAGTTATCATAGGGCATCAGCTCGTGTGTTCTCGGCTTGTGGGACCTAGTGTAGACCGAAGTGTCGGAAGTGGTCGGTAAGCTCTCGGACTTTGTTCAAGTATTTGGCCATATTTGGCTCTCTGGCCTCATACTCTCTATTCATGTGGTTCACAACCAATTGTGAGTCGTTGAAGGCCTCAATGTGCTTGGCTCTGAGGTCTTTTGCAAACTAGAGGTTGGCTAGCAAGGCCTCGTACTCGGCTTCGTTGTTGGAAGGAAACCAAACTACAATGCATATTCCAGCTCGTTATCATCCGGGGTGAGAAGTATGAGATCGGCTCCGCTTCCCTTGGCATTAGAGGATCCATCTACAAACAAGGTCCAGGTCGGCAACTACTCCTCATTCTCAGTCGCTTGGTTGTGGTCATTGTTGAAAGTGCACTCAACCAAGAAGTCTGTCAATGCTTGTGCCTTTATTGTAGGTCTCGATTGATAGTGTAGGTCAAACTCCGACAACTCGATGGCCCACTTGTTTAGTTGACTCGAGGTCTTAGGCTTTGTAAGCACCGATTAGAGGGGTTGGTTGATCAACACTAAGATGTTGTGGGCTTGAAAGTAAGGTCTCCGATTCTTAGCCGAGATCACTTGTGCAAATGCTATTTTCTATACTTCTGGGTATCTGGTCTTGGCCTCGTGTAGCACATTTCTGACGTAATATACTGGCCTCTGAACTCCATTGTCTTCCCGAACCAACACCAAGCTAACTGCCTCGTCCCTAGCCGAGAGGTATAAGAATAATGTTTCTCCCAAGAGGGGCTTCGTGAGTAATGGTGGTGTTGCAAGGTAGGACTTTAACTCCTCGAAGGCTTTCTAGAAATCTTCTATCAATTGGAAATCCTTCAACGTCTTAATGGCTCGAAAGAAGGGTAAGCACCAGTCAATCGACTTGGACATGAATCGACTGAGGGCCCAGACTCAGCCTGTGAGCGATTGGATTTCTTTCATTGACCGAGGGGGCTCCATGTCCAGTATAGCTTGTATCTTCTTACAGTTGGACTCTATGCCTCGTTGGGTGACTACAAAACCTAAGAATTTTCCCGAGGTGATCCCAAAGGCGCATTTGGTGGGGTTCAGCTTCATCAATGTAGGCCTCAACATTTCTCCCCATCTGTTCTTTGAAAATCTTGTTCACCAATCTTTGGTAAGTGGCCCTGGCGTTCTTCAGTCCAAAAGGCATCACCTTGAAACAATAGGTGTTGTGTTCGGTGATGAATGAGGTCTTTTCCTCGTCAATCGGATGCATCTTTATCCGGTTGTAGTCGGAGAAAGCATCCATGAAGTTTAGTAGCTCATACCTTGTAGTGGCATCGACGAGGTGATCAATCCTTGGCAAAAGAAAGCTATCTTTGGGGTAGACCTTGTTGAGATCTATGAAGTTAGTGCATATGTGTCATTTCCCATTATCTTTCTTAACCATGATCACGTTAAATAGCCATTTAGGGTAGTGTACCTCTTTTATGAAGTCGGCGTTGAGTAGCTTGTCCTTCTCTCTGATGGCTTTTCAACGCTCTGGTGCAAAGTTTCTTTTCTTTTATCGAACCAGCCTACAACTCGAGTCCACACTCAGCCTGTGGGTAATGAACGAGGGGTCAATTCCTGGCATATTAGCGGTGGACCAAACAAACAAGTCGGTATTGGCTTTGAGGAAGCTTACCAGTTCAGAAAGTATGTTCTAAGGAAGGCAAGACTTGACTCTACCGTTTTTTCGGGATCGGCCTCATCTAGGGGAACCGTGATGAGGTTCTCGGCTGGATAGTCTCAATTGGATGGTTCGTCCTTGAGGGAAAGCCCCTCCAGTGGTAGGGTTTCCTTGTTCTTGTGTTTTAGCGCTGCAACGTATCATTATCTAGCAGCTTGCTGGTAAGACGAGACCACCACCTTGAGTGCGTGAAGGGTCCGGCCTCCCCATGATAGCATTGTAAAGTGAGCGTATCTTCATGACCAAGAACTCAGTCATTCAAGTGACGTGCTGAGGTTCAGTCCTTATAGTAACCAGTAGGGTTATTTTTCCTTCGAGTCTAGCAACTGCTCCGGAGAAGCCGACGAGTGGCACGTCAACAGGCTGCAGTCAGTTCAGTGTCAGCTACATCTTTTCAAATGTCTTATAGAACAGGATATTAGCTAAGGAGCCATTGTCTATGAGGATTCTTTTCACCATGTAGGGCAATGGTCAGTGACACCAACAACGCGTCATCGTGGGGCACAAATACTCCCTGTAGGTCATCGCCTGAGAAGGAAATGGGGTCTTTCGATCTCGGCCTCTTCGGTGCTTGGCTCTAGATATTGTACTAGCGGGCGTATGCTTTCCTAGACGAGGTAGATGCTCCTCACGAGGCCGAGCCTCCAACTATGACTTTAATGACTTTGACCGGGGGCGATGATTGTAGGGCTCAGCCTATGGTTTCTGCGAGGATGATGTTGGGGCATCACCTTCAACAAAATACTTTATGTGCCCACGATGGATGAGAGACTTGATCTGTAGCAGTCCTCAGTGCATGACCAGTGTTGCGGTGGTACTTGCACTACTTCTTAGGGTTCCCCTTATCAGGTTCCTCTTCAATTTAGCAAACCACTTCATGAATTCTTCCTTCCCTACTTGCATCAGTATGTGTGTTCCAGATGAGTTTAGCAGCATGTACTTATTGAAGGAAGAGGCCAATGACTTCTTCTCTCCACATTTGTTGGCGGGACCGTCGCCGCGATCATCCCTTTCCTTCCTCTTCTTGTCACTAGGTCCTCTGCTAGCCTCGGCCTCTAGTTCTTGGAGGCATTTGTTAGCTTCGGCCTCTTTGGTGGTGATGTACTTCTGAACCTTCTTCAAGAGAACTTGGCTTTAGTCTTGGGAAAAGTCTTGGAAATGGACCAACTAAGGGGTCTAGGCCGGAGTCCACTAATGGATGCATGCATGGAGACCGAGGGGTCAAGGTCCTTGACCTCGAGTTCTTCCTGGTTGAACCTCTTCATGTATGCCCGAAGGCTCTCGTCACCCTTCTGCTTGACAGACATCTGAGAGATGACGGTTTTCTAACACCACCGGCTGCTCATAAAGTGACCTAGGAAGAGGTCTGCGAACTGTGACCAAGAGCCGATGAAGTGTGGAGGTAGTGTAGAGAACCATCAGCGTGCTAATCCCTTAAATGTGGCTTGGAAAGCCCAACACATGAGGGTATCGGAGTATCCATGTAGGAGCATGAGGACCCAAAAGCTTTCTAGGTGGTCATCAGGGTCTGTACTCCCATCATAGGTCTCCAATGTTTGGGGCCTTGAAATTTGGTGGGAGGGCAGCTAGTGGAGGCATTACCTTGGCCCTCCTTTACCTATTGAAGCTGGTCCTGAATGGCGCCAATATGCTCTTGAATATCTCTGAGGCGTGGTCGATGTATGGCACCGTTGCTTCGGCTTGGTCTCGGTTCTCTCTCATGTGGGATGGGTTGGCCCCATTCCCAGAGTGCTTGGACGTTGGCATGTCCTGAGCCTTGCAGGCATGACGATCATTAAGGAGGTCGCGAAGGTCAGAAACTAGTGGGTTAGAGGTGTGGTGTCGGCCTCCTACCCTTGGAGGGGGACTGTAGTGGCCCGAGTGTCTATCGTCATCCCGACTGGTCGCCTCACAATGGTGTTGACAACCGAGATTCTTTTGCTTGGCATGGAACCCCACGAGGTCGGCCCCTTAGCTAGGGAGCCGAGGGGTCTTGGAACGGGGTTTTCCAGCCCGTCAGCTATTGCTGTCTAACTCTGAGGGGTCGGCTCTCTCCGGGCCGCCCTAGCTTTGGCTTATCGAGGTATAGGCAGATTGCCTGCTATGTTGTCCATGGCCTCCGATAGGGCAGCCACCCTGTGGGTGGCTTCTTGTCAGACGCCCTATGTTGTCCAATCGTTGGGCCAGGTTGTCCAGCCAGTTTAGGACTAGTTCGAATTGGTCAATTGTGACTAAGTTCTAGACATCAGGGATGGGGTCTTGCTTGTCAGTCATTTCAATGACACTAATTGATTAAATTAGGTTTATTTTTTTTTCTTAAGGGAAAGTTTTGAATACATTCTCACACACGGCGCCAATTATTGCTACCAAATATGGAGCCGAGTGCAACAATATAATTTCTAGCATCCGAGCCCGACGGGTCTAACCTGCTGAGAGAAAGGTGTCAGAGGCCCCGAGAGTTATCCTAGGGACAAAGACTACGACAATCAAATTAATAGAAAGTTGCAAGGGGTCATACTAAGCAAGAGAGGTGACTTAAAACTTAGGTTCTTGTGTGTTTACCTCAATGTCGGAGCCCTTAGAGTTGCAGAGCAGGTGGCGACAAATAGCAATAGTTGGTGATGAACGGCTTGGATACCCAGCCAACGCCACATGTCAAGATCCTCGAATCGGCCTGATATTCCTACATCATTTAGGGTTTTATTTTTTTCTAGTTTAGGTCTTATGTACTACCATAATTTTGCATAAAGAACGGAAATGATTCTCCGTGCATACGTTAGTTCACCCAGCCGTGCCATGTATCCGGCACGGCAGCACCTGGACGCCTTAAGACTCCACGAGTCACAGCGAGAAAAGAAAAAAAAAAGTAAAAAAAAGGTCAACCATGTCATACTCTTGTTTCTTCATAAGATTCCAATCCAAGTGGCAGCAAACAAAAGATCTACGTTTCATGGTGCCAGATGGCAGCAAAGCAATCCGTATCCAGTATCTACATGTGGCATGCACGATGAGAGTTTGAAACGGTAAACGATCCTCATGATGATGGTGATGTTGTTGTTGAGTGATGAAGAAAGCCCGTCAGCCGCCTGAACATTCAGATCAGATGTTCCTACGAGGCTACGACGATGAAATGAAAACAGAACATCAGTCTTCGTTTAATTTAATTTAAAAACATTCAATTGTTTGGTTCAGTGCAGAGGATTTTTCAATGCCTGTTGATAGGCTGTGAACCTTCAGTTAATGGCGACGTCGTCGAGATTGACGCCCAAGCAGAGATACGCGGCAGGGGCTCTTCTCGCTCTTGCTCTTCACCAGGCTCAGATCCACCAGGCCCGCCTTTTTATTCTCCCGGACGAAGAGACTACCAATGGGCGTACAAACAACGGCAGGGGTAGTGATTCTCCCTCAGAGGAGCCTCAACTCTGGATCCACGAAAACTCCGGTCTCCTCCGCCCTGTATTCAGGTCTCTTCTATTTTCATCTTTATCTTCTTTCAAACGAATCGTTGAAATACGAGTGCTTGAAACAACTTAAATGAGATTACTTGTGTTTTGGCTTAATTGTGATTCACCATTGTTCATGCCTTCTTTCAAAAGTTTTCAGTCTAAGCTAATTTCTGCAATGAACGTCGAATAGTTTGAATTTTATCCCGTAAGATGCTTAGTTTAGAATTTAAATTGTGAAAGTGTGTTATGTTCATTTTGGCTGGGGTAATGACTTTTTTCTTTTCTTTTTTTTTAATCTTGGAAGCTAGGCTATACTATTAAGCTCTGATTGGACGTACTTTTCCCCACCCGACTTTTGAGAATTACCCGATTATATTTTGATTGGTTTCCTTCATCAATTTAGTAGTTTGTATTGTACTGTAAACAGGTTGTGGAGCATTTCGGTTAATTGTTTTTATTATTTTTATGTTATAAACAGGTCCCTAGAGATAGACTGTGAAGACTGGCCTCGTTTGGAGGAAACTGCTCGATTCTCTCCAGCCAAGGATCATGTTGGAGCTGTATCTCTCTCTCTCTCTCTCGTCATTCATGCCTTTGAAACATCGTGTTGAATATTATAGGAAATATGATTTTCTTTGTGAATGAGTGCTTAATGACCACAAAGAAGAGGTTGACTATGCCTTGGAATCCATAATAGAACTTATACACTTTCTTCCTTGGGAAATAGTGTTGAAAGGTATATTATTTCATTAATAAGTATTTTGGTTCAAAGGGCCAAATGCAATTGTGAAAAAATTTTGAAATGACAACAAAACATGGTGGGTAGAACTTGACCTGTATATTTTGGCACGTTATATTTCAGAAGCTTGAAATGACAACAAAAAAACTACATGCTGGCAGTTTTCCTCTCCCTGTTGATTTAGAACTGAAATGTGTCAATTGAATGCCCGGTCTCAGTTTTTCTAACATTTCTGGTGTTTTGTTCTCAGCTTTCAACCTTGGGTGCTAAGAAAACAACAGTGTACTGGCAGTTTCCTTTCTTTCTGTAAATGTAGAAAGGAAAAGTATTAATCGAATGCCCGGTCTCAGATCTAAAAGTTGGAAGTCGTGTTTGATTCTCAGCTTTTAATCTTTGGGTTTTTTTTTTGCCTTTCAGGTTTTACTTTTATTTTATCCTACACAATCTTCCCCATCGTAGGTTTCACTTTGTTCTGAAAAACGAGGTCCAATTTTCTCACCTAAAAAAGTTCCTGAATCAAGTTGAGAAATTTTTTTCCACCTGACTTGTATATCTCAGGCACTACAGTTCTCAGGTCTTTTAGAACAGCTTACTTTGAAGATAAGTAATTAAATTCAAGCTCTTAGAAAAAAGAAATAAAATGAGATGAAATGAGAACTTACGTGTTATTAATGCAGTTTCATATCTGACTAGATGATATAACCTCCATTCTAGCTTTTGTACAGAGAATCATGAAGTTTATGACCATTTTTCATTGATGGAAAAACTTTATATTTGGAGAACTATAAAAGGTGAAATACCATTATAGAAAAATGTCAGTTCCTTCACCTGAGTAAACTAGTGTACGTTATCATGTAGATACTAAACAATATGTGCTATTTTATCATGTCTTTGGGCCTCTCAATTTGTGACTATGAGTAACCAATATGTTTCTCCTTTTGAGAATGTTTGGAGTTATGAGACATTAGTAGTCTTTTTTAACATTGAGAGACTTTGTATAGCTCTTTTACAATGTTTTTTATTGGATGTGTAACAGCTTGGGTTCTTCCCTCTTAACTTTTCACTAACTGCAGTTATACATCTTTAATTAATTATTGATGGCTATGCTACCACAGTTGTTAAGGTTACTTTCAAAAGAAAATGGTGAAACTTCCTCAGAAAGGTTGGACCAGGAACTTGCTTTGACAAAAGCTGTTGATGCTATGGAAATGAAAATGCAAACAAAAATTGTTTCTTCCGAGGGTAAAAGAGAAGTGAAACACCTTGAGTATGAACAAAAATGCCAGGAGAGAATCTCTACTGAAACCTCTGAAGCACCTGATGTGCCCACTGAAACCTCTCAGCATACAAGTTCCTACACATTGTCCAACAAAGAAGATGCTTCTGACAAATCTACCAAGGGATTTGAGGAGAAACCTATTGAAGAGGAAACACTTCTCAGTTATGAAAGGAAGGTAGCATTTCTATATGAGCTTCTTTCTGCCTGTTTAGCAGGTACACCTGAAGATGACAAGAAAGATACTCAGCTAAGAAAAGGTTATGATGCTCGACATCGTGTGGCTCTGCACTTGCTAGCAACATGGCTAAATTTCAAGTGGATCAAAATGGTTTGTCAGCCAAAAAGTGTTTCTATTTGTATGATACTTATGTATGATTGTAGTTCAAATTGCTGCTTCTTTGCCTCCTTTACATGGGTGGGGCATATAGGGGGTGTTTGTCAATAATGTCATGTCAGAAAAGCACTGCTACATCAGAAGAAAAAACAGTTGCTTTTTTCCGATGTGGCTGTTGTTTTTTGTTTTAAGAAACAACATCCATATTGGGGAAAAACCTTAATATATGTTTTTTAAGAAACAGAAAAGCAATCATCCAGATTGTGGGATTCAATTGCATGAAGTCCTTGCAAGCTTAATATATTTAATCTCAGAGGGAAAAGGCCTCTTTAAAGCATCAAAGATGTCCTAACCATTCACCTTGGCACCATTGGTACCACACTGATTATAGTACCTGTTATATGTAGACAGGTACAAAGGGCCATTCTATGTCAGACATCTTAGCTAGATGTTGGATGAAAAGGGCCATTTTGGTTAGTAAATCCTCTCATATACAATTTTTTGCCATATATTAGTAAATATCTCATTCGCCTTTAGGCCTTTTAAAAAATCAGTGGTGATTGAACGAAAGAAATAGAAGAAACATCAAGCAACAATTTGATCCAAGTGAGAATTTCAAAGCAGAGAAACATGCAATCCTGTTCTGCAAGTGTAGTTCATCCATTATGTTAGTTGTCAACTCCTAGTTTTGCAAACCATGGGTGTGTAGTTTGAAATAGAAGAACAATAGATGGAAAGACAAAAGAGAAGTCATCAAACTTTATTTATCACATTCCTTTTAACAAACCAATTATAGATTCATCTGGTCTATTCGTGGCTATGAATATCTAAAATCATATCCAAATGCTTTTTTTCAGAAATGTTTGTATCCATGTTATGGAAAAGTTGGCATATATTCAATTATTAAAGTAAAAGAAATGATGTAAGCTGGTCTAAAAACATCCAGTGAGCCTAAGGATAAAGAAAAAATAGAAGAAGATTGAACAAGTATGTGAAACCAATATCAAGACAAAAAATATTTGCAAACCAGAAGTTGTTGATCACCCTTGGATCAGTTTCCTGCTATCTATGTTAAAAATTTGTCATCAAGAGGATTTATGGGTCTTGTATCATCATTTTAGATTAGCCATGCTATAAGGATCCAATACTGTTAGAAGAGACCATAAGCATTTTTATCATCAGGGAATTCTGTTTTTATGTCTTTGATTGACTTAGATATTATGGCATTCTGGCATTGCGTGAACAAAATCTTTTTTTATGGGTAAGTTAGGTTATACATGTCTGTAATATTTAAGTTTGTTATCCTTTTCAATAAGTACTTACAAAAACATTTGACTGTTTGACACTCTGAACTATAATACATGTCTATTAATAAACCCTTTCTGATTTTTAGGAAGCTATGGAGGTAATGGTTGCTCTCTCTGCAATAACTCTAATGAAAAATAAAGAAGAAATGGAGGAAACCAAGTCCCCAGAAAATTCATGGGATAGATGGAAACGTGGAGGCATTATTGGAGCAGCTGCATTGACTGGAGGGACCTTGTTGGCCATCACTGGTGGTACGACATACTTAGCTTATCTTCTTACAATTTCACAAATTAGAGATTTCTTTGGAATTTCTGATGATGCTTCCAAGCTTTTACTTCATATATCATTGCTTAACAGGTCTAGCAGCTCCAGCAATTGCTGCGGGCTTTGGTGCATTAGCTCCTACATTGGGAACTCTTGTACCTGTGATTGGAGCAAGTGGATTTGCTGCTGCTGCGAGTGCTGCAGGGTCAGTTGCTGGTTCTGTAGCCGTTGCTGCATCATTTGGAGGTGAATCAGTGGTTTTATCAATTTGGTTATATCAAAGGCTTGTATATTGAATATGGAATTCTTTATATATCTTTTGAAACACATCGGACAATACCGATGCTTCAGTAAATCTACTGCTGATAAAAAATAAATTTGACATATCAACTCTGGTGCTTTTAAGAGTTCTATATTACATTATACGTTTGAGTCAACTTTCTTTTTACATTATTTAATAGGGTTTCATTTCTACCTTCAACTTTTACTTTCTACCTAAGTTTTGATGTAATGTATTCAGTTATGTGCTGCAAGGGCACTTTTGCCTTTTTATCTTTTATTATGTTCTTTTAGTTTCCCTATAATATAAATACATTCTCTTGCACCCCCAGCCAGAACTTTTTGATTCCTCACATTCTTTTTTCTTCTCTCCTCCTTCCCTCTTCTTTTCTGGAAAAACATGGTATCAGAGCACGACAATACACTCTAGACCTATGTTTTCTGATGGAAGCCCTTAACTTCTTTCTCCTTCCTCGAACTGAGAATGGAAAGAGCGGCTTTGGCCCAGGACTAAGAACACTTTGGCTGTTTCTTTTCTTCCCTACCTTTGGTTGAGTGGCTTTTTAGAGGTTGGTGACCTTCTTTTTCCCTATACTATTTTTTTTGTTTGGGTTGGAACTCCAAAACATCTACTCGGACTGAACAGGGGTAAGATTTAAACCCTTTGTTCTGAGTAGATGTTTTGGAGTTCCAACCCATTTGGGCTGTGGGAAGGACAACAAAACATCCACTCGGACTTGATTCCAGCTGAAACAAGATGGGATGGGCTGACTCCCCACAGCCCATCCCCTCCATGAATTGGGAACATCTCCCCATGACAAGCACGGGAGATGTTTCCAATGCATGAGAAGATGGACTGTGGGGTGTGTCTGGTGCGCTCTATGGACAGCCCATCCGAACTCCCTGTCCCCACTCAAAATAACATTATCTTGGACGAGTTCAAATCAGCCCCCCACAACATCCCACAGCACATCCCCGCCATGTATTGGGAACATCTCCCGATTATGACATCATCGTTTCTCGTATTATCATTGGGAGATGTTCCCAATACACGACGGGGATGTGCTGTGGGATGTTGTGGGGGGATGATTTGATCTCACCTCGGACTGGGTGAAGACCTGAATCACCTGACCCACTAACAAGCACATGTCGATCCAGATTCCTTTCCTTAACTGCTGGATCATTCTTCGAAGCATCTGGATAAGCCCTCCTGCCACCAACCGTCTCTTACACATCAGAAAACCATCCAGACTGTGCACCAGGAATCAAGTCAAAACAAGTACCAGGAACAAGGGAATCGAGCCCTAAACAGTTTGATCCTCTCAATCCTTCTTTAATACGGGGATATTCTTCTGATATTCTTAACTTGAATACATATAAAAATGCACAATTGGTAAGTCTAACTATGCTTAGGCAAGGGGGATTGGAGTCTAAAACTGGAAATATGATGGGATACCTTTCTAGAGTAACTTGACTGGGGGTGTACATGGTCATCATTTTATATCTCCTTTTCCTTCCATTCTGTTTTTATATATCCAAGTACTATGTCCAGTAGAGCATTAATTCTATCTTCTTATGCTTACTTTGTGTAATGTAGTGGCTGGAGCTGGGCTAAGTGGGATGAAAATGGCTAGAAGAATTGGAGATGTTGATGAATTTGAATTCAAAGCTATTGGACCGAATCATAACCAAGGAGTGAGTTATTTTATTTTTTTGGTTGGTAACAGAGACTTTATTGATCATGAAAAAATAATATAATGTGCACAATATTATGCCTTGTATCCCTTAATTTTAAGTGTACTCCTGCTGCCTAACCCTTAATACATCATTACAAGACAAGCTCCCTTAACTGGGTTGTTCTTGACTTGTTGTTTGTGGGATTCCCAAGGATTTCATCTTGACTTTTAACTCCAAAACCAAGTTTTTTATTGGAACAGGGCTTCTCCTTTATGTGATTTATCGCTTGATCTTGTTCTTGATGAACTTTCTTATTGTCAGCGTCTAGCTATTAGCATCTTGATTTCTGGAATTGCCTTTGAAGAGGAAGATTTTATAAGGCCTTGGGAGGGACTAGAGGACAACTTGGAGAGGTAGGCCAAATTTACAAACTCTTTTGATATTCCTTACTTTTAATGTCTTTGTCTCCTTTCTCACCATGTAGTTCTACATGATAAATTTGTCTTGATCAATTTTTTAGTATTTCTTAGAACCAAGTTTGCTCCAACGAATGTGTTTGTGAATTTTATATAGCTACTGTAGCTTTGTAAATAGATATTGTATATTCTTTTCAATCATCAAATTACTGATCAAAAAAGTTGTTAGTGTTTTTTCTCTTTCATCATGTTCTTTCTTCGTTTATTGAATCACTTCAAACCACTCAAAGCATGAAATACATATATAGTTTCATTTTTCCATATTTGTGATATCTTTCCCATTGCTGTACTATTTCTTGTTATTTTTCACAACAAGTGCAACTGTAGAAGAAAAGATTTTAGACTTTTACTTGGAAAATGGTAGCCCAATGATGGACAAGGTAATGCAATGAACCAACTAGTATCAACTATATGATAATTTCCTTGGTTTTATATGTTCTTTGGATATTATTAACCAACAATTTACCTAGAGAAAATTATCAAGTAACCTCTTAGTTTTACCTAGAAAAGAACATAAACTGTCCAGGTCCAGACCTAATATCCTCCATCAATACATATGACTGCAAAATTTGTGACTTTCCATGATATTATTGCTTGGACACATGCATGCAGAATATGTCACTTTCCATCCTTTAGGCTATGTTTGGTTTGAAGGAAAAGGTAGGTAAAGGAAGGGAAAGACAGGGAAACCAATACAAGGGTTGTAAAAGTTTTCCTATGTCTCCCTTCCTTTCCTACATTTTCCTTCAAACCAAACATAGCCTTAGAGTTTGCACCTATATTCTCCTAAATGAATTATTTGGGCACATTATTTACATATTTCAGTTAGCATATTATTTTGTGATTATCAAAGTGCAGCATCCTTGTGTTGAACTGGTTTGTTCTTGGGACACTAATAAGGTGACTTGGTTGTAGGTTAGCAACAGATTGGGGAGAGTAGCACTGTTCTCTCATTTATCCCTGCGATTTCTTTCATTCTGTTGTATGATAAAACTACTTTATCCTTTACTGATTAAAAAAGATAATGCGCTAGGTTAAAGAATCATGTATTCTTATCTAAACCAAATTATTCCCCTTGTCATGCAAGAACATTCTGAATAATGTTTGAGATGATGCTGATTCTGTTTGATCTGTTTGTATACACAAGATTCTTTGCCCATGTGATAGGACTTTCATGAGCCTAAGAATCTTGCTTTATACATATATGGCAATGTTGCTTCAAATTTGTAGGTATGTGCTACAATGGGAGTCTGAGAATCTGATTGCAGTGAGCAAGGCAATCCAGGATTGGCTAACTTCAAGTAATTGGATTGGACAACCTCATAATTGTTCCCATTTAGGGTACTGTGATCATCACCATCATGTGATATGTTGACATTGTTTCTACCTGCTGCAGAAATCACATCGGAATTGATGAAACGAGGTGCCATGATGACTGTATTGAGCTCACTGGTAACTGCACTGGCATGGCCAACAGCCTTACTTGCGGCTACTGATTATATAGACAGCAAATGGACAATTGCAGTGGACAGGTCTAAATCCATGATGATGTTGTATGAATATCACTATAAGATGGGAATGGAGCTGCATACTGTATTTCCATCCTATCTCTAGTAGTTCCCTGGACAGAAATGCAGCATTGGGAATTATGATCAACTATGATTATGGATTTCTTGTTAATTTAATTTTCTGTATTTTTCAGATCAGACAAAGCAGGAAAACTGCTTGCTGAAGTTTTAGTGAAAGGATTGCAGGGGAACAGGTATCTGAATCCTATCAAATTTAAGGAAATTCATATTATGTTCCTTGAAAATAAATTTTGATTAATATATATTAATCTACCATTCCCTGGCTCTGTGAAATTCTTCAGACCAGTGACACTTATAGCTTTTTCACTGGGGGCCCGTATAGTCTTCAAATGTCTCCAGTGTTTGGCTGAGATAGAAGATAATGGAGGTATTGGCAACTTTAAAGAATTTCATTATTTGATACATTGAATTGATTGAATTGTTCTAAAATAATTCCTGAATTTCAGCAGCTGGAATTGTGGAAAGGGTCGTTCTTCTTGGGGCACCAATTTCAATAAGAGATGAAAACTGGGACACTGTTAGAAGGGTATTGGAAACTTTTTGCCAGTTCCAAATCCTCTACTGGCTAGTGAGGAGAGGATCCTCTACTCTACTGGCCCAATGATATCATGCCAACTCATTGATGTTAAGGTGGTATTCATCAAAATTCACCGGAGAAGGGGGTTTATTGGTCAAAGCCCTTCTGGTATCATGTCTTTCTGGTATTAGTGGTTATTTCTTTACCCACTTACTACTCAATGAGTTGGCATGATATCATTGGGCCAGTAAAGGATCCACTCCTCATTGGCTAGTAGAGGATTTGGACACTTTTATCTGTCTAACTGCTTTATCAAACAATTTTGTATTTGATCCATACTCTCTGGAATTCCTTTTAGACCTAATGATGCTCTGCAGATGGTGGCTGGGAGATTTGTGAATGCTTATTCCACCAACGATTGGACCCTTGGAATCGCTTTCCGTGCAAGGTATGTGTGAAAAAGTTGAGAAAAGATTTGTGGAGTGTTTTGCCAACAGGGTATCTCAATAGAATGTTATGGTACATATACACTGCATAATTCAGCTCAACAATGCCTTGCAACTGAGTCCAAATATGCTGTGTCAACTATGTTGTGGACTTGGCTGTGTTCTCAACCAGATCTGGACAACTGTCAGTCTTCCCTTTTACTTGTGTTTTGTGTTCTTGCATGCATGCAAACACTGGTAACGTACTCCCTTAATGGCTTAATTATATTTATTTTCATTATATATATAGGATGAACCCAAGACCAAAATCAGTTGGCAAAGACTAAGGAAAATAAGGAGAAAAATGAAAACAGAGAATTTCAAGAAAACACATACAAATTTATGTGGTTTGGCTTATAGCCTACATCTACGAGCAATAGAGGAGCAAAAGTCCACTATAGAAAGCGGAAATTGAGAATACAATGTTGTGCAAATTCTCTCTCTCTCTCTTAGAAACCCTAAACCCCAATATACCCAAGCTCTAACTTACAATACTTGCTCACTCTTATCTTCTAGTGCAAACCAAAGATTACATAAAAGAGAAAAATCCCAACACCATAACATAATGTATTTGGGTTGGACCCTAGTGATCAAAGCCCTCAGCTTCCACCACAAACCACTATGAAACATTGCCTTCAAGTTTTTCTCCACATGGAGTAGGTTACAACAAAAAATTCAAGACACAACTCAACAAATCTCCACCTTGACTTGAGTTCCAAGATTCCATCAAGCATCACAAATGGCAACTCTCTCTCTACCTTCGCTACATAAGCCCCAATGGGCATAACTCAAGTCCTTCAAACACCAATCAAGTCTAAGCAATGCTTGAGCTTAGCCATAGGAAAAGGCTTTGTTAACACATCAGCTAGGTTGTCTTCAATTCCAATCTTCTTCACTAAAATATCTTCTTGTTCAATATTGTGAACAAAATGATACCTAACATCAATGCGCTTCATCCTCTCATGATACATTTAATTCCTTGTCTGATGAATAGCACTGTAACTATCACAATAGATGACAATCACCATTGTACCCAAACTAAGCTCACTAAACAAACCTCACAACCAAATAACTTCTTTAATTGCCTCAGTCACTGTCATATAATCAGCCTCAATAGTAGATAAAGCAATTGTGGATTATAGAGTAGCTTTCCAACTAATAGTACAACCACCAATAGAAAACACATAATATGTAAGTGAACTCCTCTTATCAAGATCATTAGCATAATCTAAATTAACATAACCCATCAAACTATCACTACTCCCAAACTCCAAGCAAGCATTTAGGTGTCTTTCAATGACCTGAGAACACCAAGAACACCAAACACAAGTGGAAGGACAGTTGCTTGGATCTGATTGGGGGATTGGAGAGACAGCCAAATCACAGCATAGTGGAAATAGTGAACACAGCAAAATCTGGAGTGGATGATTCATCAATCTGATGATTAGGATGAGTCATCAATGATTATTGAAATATTGAGGTTGTGGCATTTCCCAGAGCTATTAGATTAGTAGTGCTTTATGCCTTTGTCCTTTCAACATACTTAACAGGATCAGTTTCATAGTGCAGTCTTCTTAGTGAAGGATTAGCTGGAATTCAACCTGTGGAAGTTCAAGGGATAGAGAACGTATGCCTTCTCATTCTCTCATAGTCGAACACCATAACCAAACGTCATAACTTTCAAATTCCTGTTGAATGCTTCAGAAAATAATGGGTTTAATTTTGTTTCCTTAGGTTGATGTAACAGAGCTGATTGAAGGTCACTCCTCGTACCTCTGGACAACACAAGAAATACTGGAACGTCTTGAACTGGATACGTATTACCCTATCTTCAGGAGTTCGGACAAGTCTGATGAAGAAAAAAATGAAAAAATTTAGTTACTCCCACTCCGACCTGCAGCAAACTTTCTCGCTCTTCCTGAAGCATCATGCGGCACAAAGAATGAATAGTATGACAAAGCGTGCAATTCATATACCAGATTGAGACAATTTTTCAATATGTCAGCCTTGCACCACTTGCCACTTGGCCATTACTTGCTTTCATTGATGTTCTCTGGCGTCCCAAAAATCGTTTTGCCTTGCTGCCTTGGCCAAATCAATTTTCAAAAGTTAATTAATAATAAAGTGAAAATTAATTACAGTCGCTTAGAATAACAGATCTACTAGTTAGGTCAAATCTTCTGGGTTTTTATTTTTTTGTTAAGCTAAGTACCCTTTATGTTTTAGCAAATGGATTAAAATTTATTCTACTGTTTCAAAAAGGGAGAATGACTAATCAGTCCAGCTCAGAATAATGGTAAGATTGAAAAGATTGAAAAGAATATTTTATAGAATGCAAAATCTTATATTTTGTATTATTTTATATATATTTATACTGTATATATTTGCATTTGTAGTAACAAATTCTTTGAGAGCAGGGAATCGTTTTCATCAGGTGGGATGGAGACTCAACTCCCATTTTACAGGATTTGTAGACCTGATGCATAGGTAAAGTGCTAAATACCTTGGATACATCAGGAATAATCCAACACCTCTTCAAGGCATTCCTTCAATGTGCATTCAAACAACGATCTATCCATTTGTTATTCGTTGTTCTTCTGGGTTTCTTGTCATAAAGAGGAGCGCAATCTTATGGACCCTTCGGTTCATAGGAAGTGTGCACCTGCTAATGAAAAATGAACACGTCGTTTTAGTAAGCTAACAGGAGTTTAACAGGGCTGCTCGGTTAATAATGGTCTAACTGGTTGAATCATTAAAAGATGAAAAAAAAATAATAAAACCCAATAATACTTCCTTTTCTCATTCGAATTCCCTTCTCACTATCTCTCAAGTCTCAACATACTGCAACCGACGACCAGAGACTCACGATAAATTCTTCTTCTCTTTGTCCTCCATCTTCTTCTTCCCTTTTTTTTATTCTTTTTCTTATTTTTATCGACAACAATCCACTGAAATCTTAAGGCTGTGCCTCAGAACCCCAACACCCTCTGTCTGATCCAGCAGCAAGGAATCAATCGCTACTAGTTGTTGTCGGAGTAAAGTAAGCGTAACCTTCAAAATTAAGATCATTAAAGTAGGTTAAGCTCTGACATTTGAGGGGGAGAAAAGGAAAGCATGAATAAAGCCGAATTGCTACTTGAGGTATTGGGAGAGAAAATCCATGTAGGGATAATAAAAAAAAATTAGTTGTTTGTCATTACCTTCATTTCTTGTTTTGTCTTATTCCTTGAATAGCAGAAAAAGGGCAATCAAAACTACATAGTTAAACCTCATTTCTAGTAGCTTTAAAGAATTCCACAATCCTCGCTAAGTACATTTAGATTTTCCAAGAGCATTTAAGCACTTGAAATTATGGACTGAAAAATCCAAGAAGCAATTAGCGATTACCTGAAAGTTTGAATACTAGAGCAGAATATATATTGATCTCATGATGCATGAAATCAGCTAATATGTCAATGGCAATGCAAGAGCGAGTGTTCCGATTGATTTTGGCCTTCTTCGTTGTTTTTTGATTTTTCTTTTTCTACCTATACATCCTACACTTCAATTCCATCTGTGACAGGAAGAGAAGAAGATTATGATTTTACCGCCGGTCACCGATCGTCGATCTCCCAATTTGGTTACTGTGGTTTGATGCTGAAAGACGGTAAGAGGGGAATTCAAATGGAGGAGGTTGTCGTTTACTCGTTTTTTAACAAAGCAATTCCTGCTAACTTAATAAGGTGACGTGCTCATTTTTCATTCACATGTGCACGCTTGGCAAGTTGGCAATGAGGCATTATTGGCATAAGTGTCCAATTTAGCCCTTTTGAACTGATAAAATTCCATGGTTGAAGTTGGAGCTTGTAATTAATGATCATTTAGGATAATTCTACAAATAATGATCATTAAACAAGAATTTAGAATTCTAGCTCGCAAAATTTGGATGATAATGATGATGAGATGCAAATTATACGAGCTCTCGAAATTCAGATGGGTTGATCAGGTGCTCTATAACAGGATAACAATGTTATTAGTTTGGTTTAAGTCCACAGGCCTGAACTCTGAAGGGTTTGAATCTGATGGCTGCTCTTATTGTTGTTTTGGGTTGTAAAAGGATGATGCAGCTCATTTCAGTTTTGGGTGACTTGGAAATTGAAAAGTGTCTTATAAACCCACCGATCCGTTTGAAACTGAAATGGGATCAAGCCCCTAATAAGTAGCAAGCCATTCTGATTATCTGAATATGTGGTGGTTGTTTCTCAACTTCATTCCCTTACAAGGAGATATTTTGCTTGCAAGTTCAACCATACTTAGATAATCTGAGATACTCAACTAATTCCACTACCTGATTTTGCAATGCTTTTGGTTTTTGCAATGCTTCTTCCAAGTGTTCAACTCTTGTCTCCATTCTGTTGGAACAAGAGATCTCTTGCTAGTTCTGCCACTAAAATGAATTGGATAAACCGATCCTTCCAGCCATAGTTTGGAAGGAGTACAAATGCAAATATGTAGAGTGCAAAACTGTGTATTTTGTATGTATTTGCACTGTACATGTTTGTATTTATACTCCTTTCAAACTGAGCCTCAATGTAAAAATCTAACATGTATGCAGTTTAACATCAATTTACACCTCTACCATTCTTTCAAAAAAAGAAAAAGGATACTTCTACCAAATGTGTGGAAAATGAATCGAAGTGCAATATAACATTGGTCTGATTTTTTTTTTTTTTTGTGTGTGGGTGGGTGTGGGTAAAACATTGGTCTGATGCTTATACCACAAACGAACGTGGCCTAAAGAGTTTTCTTCTTAAAAATATTATAGAATTCTATTTTATACACACATAGAATGCATGGTAGACTTTTCTTATAAATAGGGCACCGGAGCCCACTTTTGGGGGAATTTTTGAGACATTCTCACACATTTTTGCTCACTTTTCCTTACAACCTTTCCACCAACTCAATGTATAGTATTGAAAAATCGATAACTAGCCAACCGGTATTCATTCAAGATTCAAATTTGACATGGGCTTCTGATAAAAGCTATTTTTCCACTGTGGCTCAAATTTAGGTTTGAGAAGCTAGATCTAAATGGGTTTATCTTTTTATTTTTATGTTTTTTTTTTTTTTTGTAAGAAGATCTAAATGGGTTTGGCTTCTTATCTTGCTGCTTGCCCCATATGTCATGCATTGGGATCCATCATGTAAGTACAGGTTTATAGTTCTAAGGGAAACTATCTGAAACAAGGGGTGTTCACGGTTTAGTTGACCCAACGGTGGGCAATTTTCTAAAACTGAACCGGTCCATAGGGTTTTTTAGATTTCCCGAACTGAAACCGAATATAATCAATCGGTTGACCAATTTTAGTTTTTTATAATATCTAATATATTTACATAAATACTATTTATATATTATAAATATTATATATAATATATATACCAGCCGGCCTCAATTTTTCAAAAATATATACCAAATCGATCATTCAATTAACTGGTTGTTTTGGTTTGAATTCATCGATTCAATTTGATTTTTTGGTTTTTTATGAGCACCCCTATCTAAAACCTCTCCTAAATTGACATTATGAAACTTTTATTGGTTTTTGGATACCTCCAAATAACAATCCTGGAAGAAGGTTTTGTAAATCATATACTTCTCTTATGTTTTCTTACAGTCTAATGAGAAGTATTTTTCAAATAACAAAAAAGACTTAAGGGATTTTTGGACTGCACTCTCCCTTAAAAATCTTTTTTGCAGACCCCTCCTAGTCTACTAGTAACCCCCCCCCCCCCCCTCCCTAAACCACACCCTGCCCATGAATTTGGCATCAATCCACGGCAGGATTCACTTCACCCCTAGGTGGAGCTAGGATTTTCTAGGGATGGACTGAATCATAAAAACCCCAGGACCCAAACCCATTTGATCTATCCTGATTCCTGAAACATCTCTAACACATGCTAACCATCCCACTACCCTAAAAAATGTTCTACAGCTAAATGCATTTTTGCCGATTATGTTCTTAGAATCACACTCATTATTACAAGAATAAAGAAGCAACGATTCGCATTGATTTAACTATCCATTTAACTAAATCCAAACATTTGAATTTTTTTTGGGTATTGCATACTATACATTAGTAAACGGAGTAGGGGTAAGGCAGAGTAGGGATGACGTGGGGCCCATTGGCCATGCCATGGAGAGTGGAGACCATGTGTTCCATTCCATGGGTTTGAACTTTGAAACCACATCTCCTATTTGGTGGGGATGTCAAGTGCCTATCCAAACAATTGGGTCATTGGCATGTTAAATCTAGTTGCATGGTAATAGGAAATTAAGTTATATATGAGGGGGTGCAAGATTTCCTTGAGAAGCCAAGCCCATAGACGTTAGCATGGCAATCTCCATTTTTTTTTTTTTGAAAAAAGAAAATTATGAATAGATCGTGACAGAATATGAAATGAAGTACTATATTAGAGGGGGTGCAAGATTTTCTTGAGAAGCCCATAGAGTTTGGCAAGTTAGCATGGCAATCTTTTTGTTTTTTTTTTTTTTTTTGAAAAAAGAAAAGGGAAAACTCCTGATCAGTACCTTGTATTTTGGTTAAATTGATAATTTGGTCCTCGAACTTTAAAATGCAACAATCCAGTACCCGAACTTTCAAAATGTGACAATCCAATACCTGTGTACGTTAATCAGCCATTAACTGACATTTGAAAAGTCAAAAATGCCCTAAGAATGCCATCTAATTCTCTTTATCAACCATCCAAACATTGACAATAAAATGAAAAGTCCCAAATTTTAGATTCTCCTAAATAGTCACCAACTTTTTTGAATAGAAGAGGCTAGGATTTGGGACTGTTCAGTTTTTTGTCAACATTTGGATGATTGAAAAAAGAGAATTAGACGGCATTCGAAAGGCATTTTTGACTTTTCAAATGTCACTTAGTGGCTGATTTAACAGACTGGCTAAGGGCAGGTACTGAATTGTCACATTTTGAAAGTTTGAGTATTGAATTATAGGATACCAATAGAGAATTTTGAAACTTTATCGTATTTTAAAGTTTAATGACCAAATTGTCACTTGATCCAAAGTATAGGATACCAATAGAGAATTTTTCCAAAAGAAAATTATGAATAGATAGTGACAAAGAATATGAAATAAAGTCTCTCACGTCTCACATTCGTGATAAAATAAGAAAGGGCCGACTTCTAGCCTCCTAATTTCTCTCTATATTTCTTGCTAACCCCATTAGGTACTCTCTCTATTCTCTCCTTTGGACGTATTTGCAGTGTTTTCATCGTCTTTCTCTACTCTCTCTGTTTGGAGCATGTCACCACAAAGCAGTAGATCTCTATGCATGTGTTGTGACTCTGGGCCATCCTCTTCTGTTCAATCGAGCATTTTATCATTTCAGAGACAATCTGTATTGTCATCTAGTCACAGGTAAATAAATCGTTGTTTTTTCAATTGGTCAACAAAACAGGGGCTCTGCCTTTCTCCTTCTACACATCGAAACAGGGGCTCCACCCCATTGTGTTTCTAATGCACTGTTCTTCGGTTTTGAAGGTAGACCACTGCTTTTCTAATGCACCATTCTTCGGTAAGTAAATCATTGTTTCAAATGCACTTCCTCTGTTTTTCTCTTTCTCACGAGGGAAAAATAGGGCTTCATTGTTTCTTATTCTCTTAGTGCGACATTATATGACGAAGGAAAAATAACTCCATTGGTGTTATTGCATGTTTTTCACAAATTTCCTACAGCACAAACATTGTTAGGGGCTTGGTCTCAATGCGAATAACACCTTATGGGCTTTAGCAAATTATCTGAATTTGCAGAGTTGCTCCGTAGCCCGTAGGAAATGTAGACCTAGATTCTGATTCCTGCTTGATAATCCTATTGGCTGAATGTGCTCTGTGGTTGACTAAGGATGACGACAAGATCAAATCAAACATTGTTAGGGCTCTTCGAAGTCTTTCGAGATTCGTGAACTTTTCACATTTGTGCAATGCTAACAATGAGCCGGTTTGTATGGGTTTACCTCTAACCACCAATAGCATTGAACTGTTGCATTCAAGTAATGATTCCAAAGCCAGTCACGGTCTACTCTCTTTAGGAAACTTGTCTGATCTAAGTTATATGCAATATACCCATTGGTTGGATACGATGGCTCAGGCGTAGGGGTGTTAATGATATCAGAAAAACTGATTTCGAATTTGAGATTCGATATAATCGAATTCAAATAGTATAAACGGTCGAATTCGAATATTCATTTTCTATAGATTAATTAATCGAATCGAATTCGATTTTAAGTTGATTGGATTCGAATTTGATTATATTATGAATATAAATATAATATTATATAATATATTTTTATCATCTCCTTTTAATGCTTTCGGATCTAACATATCTCAGGGTTTTTATAGTCCGCGTACTGTTCAGCTTTGATTTACCAATAGCCTACTACATATCTCTTACAAACACTCGATTATCTTCTCAGTGACAAGACCACTCAGTTTACTTTTTCATTTACCAATAGCATACTGTTCATCTCATCTCCCCCATCTCTGCTATTCCGTCTCATTTGCCTCGCTTCTCCCCCATTCGCCATTCCCCTTTGTCTCTCCATGGTATGAAGGTGGTCGACATCCGAACTTTAGTAGCTAGAGGCATTGTTGCAGAAAAATCAGCCGAATGTTTTGGGTTTTCAAGTTCTCTGCATCTTTCTAATGTTTTTTTCCTTTGTTTCTCTTTTGATGAACGATCCCCTCTTTCTATTTCTCTTGCTCTCTCTTTATTCTCCCTTTGTTCTTTCTCTCTCTGCGGTAAAGGGATTTGTTATTATGATTAGAGACTTAGTTGCTTGCTTTATATTTTTTAAGTATTTTGTTTTCTTTCTTTTTCATTTATTGTTCTTCGTTTTGCTTAGTTTTTTAGGTGTTTTGTTTTGTCTTTTTTCGTTTGCCTGAGTTGTTTGTTTATGGTGAACAGAGGCCCGTTGTTACACTTCAAGACTTAGAGTTATTTATGTTGATTCGAATAACCAATCGAATTCGAATATTCAATTAATCAGTCGAATCGAATTCAGTTGTTAACTCTTCACATCCGCCAAATATTTAATCGAATTAGAATTTAGTGTGATTCGATTCAAATTCGCTCCATTCAGTGTAGGATATTGTTGAGATTCACGTACAGTAGTTGAAGAAAATCCCAAGTCTCTCTCTCTATATATATATATTTAAAGCCCTAGACTATAGCCCTCTATAATCAAACATGTGGCTCATTTATATTCAGATTAATGGTAGTTTAAACACAGAACCACTGTGTCTGATTAGTGGTAGTTCTAAAAAATAGCCCACTAAAATGGAGAATGGAGTCCACCACCATGCAAAGTTGTGAGAAGTGGGAAGCTCGCACTTTCAATCATTTCCTAAAAAAAGGAAGTTGTGCTATTAATTATTGTTAACTAATAAATTAATTAATTAATCCAACTACTGATTACTAATAATAATTATTGTTAACTACTTCTAATTAATTAATACAACTATTATTTACTAATAATACTTACTCACTTATAATAATTAATTACTGAAAATAATTTCTTATAATAATTACTGCTATTACTTAATTGCTGATAATAATTAATTAGTGATAATATTGCTCATTATTAATTCAAAAAAATAATTTCTTATAATAATTGCTGCTAATACTTAATTACTAATAATTTATTATTGAAAGTATTGCTCATTTTTAATTCGAAATGATAATTAATAAATATTTTCATAATGGTAATTAATAATTCAGAAATAATCATTTTATATTTATATTCTCATACTAATTATTTCGAAAATAAATATTTAATGGTAATTATTTATATTATAATTATTATCAAAAATTATAATTCATACATTTATATGAAATAATTAATTATATTATTATAAGTAATTCTAATTAATAATATTATATTAATGAATATAGTTATATTATTATCAATAATTATAATTAATTATTACTAATACTCATGATGATAATTATTACTTCAAAATGTTAATTAATTAATGATAATTAATAACTGGGATATAATCATTTTATATTAATATTAAATCATATTAATTATTTTATAAATATATAATTAGTGTTACTTATTTACATTATTATTATTGTTACAAGTAATTATAATTAATACTATTATTATTATCCAATAAATATTTCATTTAGTGAAAGTTAAATTATAAAACTTTTAATTATTCAAAATTGTTAAACTTAAAGAATTATAAAAGCAAATATTATTTTATGAATTAACTAAAAATCATAATTATAACAGATTAATTACTTAATAAAAATAAAATAATAATAATAATACTTTAATATTACAGATTTCAAAATCAATACACATAATAAGAATATATTATTAGTTATTGATTTCACAATTATTAATAATACTGATTATTATTAAAAAATGTTTATAGCAAAATTTAATTACTTAAAATTATTTGTTGAAATTACCCATTTTAATTCGGATAGATAATTAATTATTAATTATTAATTTCTTAAATTTATTATTTACAGAATAATTTAAATTACTCTTTCATTAATGACCTTATTTTTGAATAATTGGTTTTTTTTGTTCAATATTTTTTTTTCAAAAATCCAAATAATTTTTCATTTGCAATGCTAACCATTTTATTTTTCTCTTATTCAGTTTTCCAAAAGATAAAAAAATAAATTAATGATATTTACCTATTTTTATCAATTATGTATTTATTAAGTTGTTGTCATTGATGATGACGAGTCAACTTTTTGAAAGAAAGGGGGTAGTAATAATAATTAATGACTTTCAATTAATTAATTTTGGCTATTAATTACCAATAATAATAACTCACTAATAATAATTAATTACTGATAATAATTTCTTATAATAACTACTACTAATACTTAATTACTGATAATATTTCTCATTATTAATTCGGAATGATAATTAATTAATGATAACTAATAGCGATTTTCATAATGGTGATTAATAATTCAGAAATAATAATTTTATATTTATTTTAACTCATATTAATTATTTTGAAAATAAATATTGAATGTTAATTATTTATATTGGAATTATTATCAAAAATTATTATTCATACATTTATATAAAATAATTAATTATATTATTATTATCAATAATTATAATTAATTATTACTAATAATAATGATTTCTAATAAAAATTAATTACTGATAATTAATTCCTTAATTATAATAATGATAATTATTACTTTGGAATGTTAATTAATTAATGATAATTAATAAGTATTTTAATAATGTTAATTATTAATTGGGATATAATCATTTTATATTTATATTAATTTTTTTATAAATATATAATTAGTGTTAATTATTTACATTATTATTATAAGTAATTATAATTAATGCTATTATTATTCTCCAATAAATATTTTATTTAGTGAAAGTTAAATTATAAACTTTCAATTATTCATTATTGTTAAACTAAAACAATTATAAAAGCAATTATTATTTCATGAATTAACTAAAAATCGTAATTATAACAAATTAGTTACTTCATAATAATAATATTAATAATAATAATAATAATAATTTAATATTACTAATTTCAAAATCAATACACACATAATAAGAATATATTATTAGTAAATAATAGTATACTTATTATTATTACTGATTTCATAATTATTAATCTATATTACTCAATAAAGACATGGGATAAAAAAATTCAAATTACCTCTAAATGAATGAACTAAAAATCTATGAATATTCTAATTGACTTGAATTTGACACATCAACATGCCCAAAATTATAATTTCAACCTACATTTTCTATTTCTATCTCCCAATTCCCATAATTCGAACATACCATTAGGTTATGTATAGGTTTCCCTACCTTTTTCTTAAAGATAAATTCTAGCCAGTCTATGTGCATTGTGAGGAGCTTGGACTTAAAATCCATGATCAACCAAAAGAAGCATTGTCACCTAACTTGGAGGTGACTTCCATACTCATGATGGTCCCATTATTCTCCTTTCTTTAATGCTTCCTCTGTTGGATGGGCTTTAGAGTCCTAATTATATTATCAGTTGATTGTAGTCATACATCATGATTATTTATTTTTGCATTTATTTATATTTTATATTCTTATTAAAGTTACTATAGAATTTTGTTATTTAATCTTTTTATTTTGTTTTTTAATAACATTTAAAATATGATTTAGTATTCAATTTTTATATTAAAAACATTTAAAAATAGTATAAAACATAAATAATACCCTGCCCCACCCCGAACGAGGCAAGTTTTCCCTAATCTTAAATAGGGATGGGGAAAATATTTTTGCTCCAAATCAAGGATAGGGAAGGGACAAGGTTTGCATATAATTCCCCAAACCCCAATAGTAATTTAGTAAAATATTAGTAGATTTAATATTGACTTTTAAAGTATCTCTATGTTTTTCCTCATATTCTTATTATCCTAGGATCCCACAATTACATTTATAAAATACCCCCAAATTGTCATAATCCAATTCCTAAAATACCCCAAATTCTCATAATCATATTTGTAAAATATACACAAATTAGATTTTTAGGTGGTTGTCTCGGGATGGGGAAAAATTGAGATTCCACATCCCTGATGGGGAATGCGTGTCTCATCTCTAACCTGCCCCGCCACCGAGGACGAGGCAGGGATGGGGTAGAGCATCTTGAATACAGGGGCGAGGGACAGGGAGGGGTGTTGCATCTTGTGCATCGCATGGGCCCCACTAGTTATAATTACTTTTGTGCTTTTGATAGCTTTTTTAAAGTTGTAACATAATCTTGTTATTTAGTCTATTTTTTTGTTTTTTAAATAATATATAAGATATGATTTAGTTATTAATATTTTGATATTTAAAGTATTTGAAATTAGATATTTATAATATTATTTAATTATTTAAATAATGTCATTATTTAAAATTTTAAAATATTAATTATTTATGAAATTTAATAATCCATAAAATTATAATTTATACTATTATTACATAATTTCATTATTAATTTTGTAAAATATAAAAGTATTATTAATTCAAAAGTTATGAAATCTAGTATAATTCAAAAGTTATGTTAAATATTTTATTATTTAAATATTTAATCTTTGTTGTTATTTAAGTTTTATTTTTTTAAGTTATTATGTAATTTTAAATATTTTGTTGCATAATTATTTAGCTATTATTAATATTTTTCTATTTAAATAATTTTTATTTGTATTTTTTAAATATTATTTAGTTATTAAATTAATTAAGTAACCCATAAAATTATAATTTCATTATGAATCTCATAAAAATATAAAATTATTAATAATATGAATATTATTAAACCTATTATAATTATTTTTGTGTTTTTAATAAATATTTTAAAGCTATTAACATAATTTCATGATAATATTTAAACAATTGTTAAATATTTTAATTAAAACTTTCTTAAATAGATATAGATGAAAACTGAGGAAGAGAATAAATAGGAATTAGAGATAATTTATGAGATAAATAGGAATTAGGGAGAGATAGAGATAATTTAGGAGAAAATGGGAGATAGTTAGTTTTCTAATAAAAATGAAAGGAGGAAAAGGAGATAAGACATGTTATGTGGCAAATCCTAGTACTTCTAGATGGAATCTTGCACCCCTCTAGAATTGCTCAGTTTGGGTAATTAAGCAAGGAGAGGACTGCTGACATGACAAACTCTACTTTAGTATAGATAGATAGATAGATTATATTATTGTTATTGTTGAAAATTATAGTTATTTAATTATTGTAATATTTTTGACTCATTGATAATTAAATAATAACACCAGTAATACTCAAAATAATTATTTTGATAATTATCAATCATTTTCTTATTATTTTATGTAATTTTAATTTTTAAATTATTAAAAATTATTGTTGAGAACATCAGTGTCCAAAATTTTTTTTGTAATTAAAATAATTATTTATAATTATCAATCATTTTCTTATTATTTTTTTGTAACTTCAATAATTACATTATTGAAAATTACTATTATTTAGCAGTCCAATTATCGAGTTTGAGTGGATCCGTTTATGATATCATAATAGGTATAACAAAATATTTAAATTATAAAAATTAATTATCAGCCTTTGACGGTTATCCAAGCAAACAGTTTAACTATTATATGGTTTAATTTCAACGCTTCATTCACCAAATCAACTATAAACATGGAGGGGCTTTAATTTGGGGGCTAACCATTGGGGTGGGGTGTTGAGGGAGGGGGTGGAATATACAGGGAGAAGTGTAGTTTAAGTGGGGAATTTATTGGCCATAGGCTGGCTCTGCCGCTGACCTTTGGGGTTGCTTTACCCTAAAATTGTAAAACAGGATGTGCCGCTCGCGGCCCGGCATGATTTTTAGTCGGTTTGTCACGACTCAATATGACAAAATGTGGATAGTGCCAGGCACAATATGATTATGTGGCCATGCCGTGTTTGGGGTTTTAGGTCTATGGGTCGATATGGCATGACACCACCCGCAACCCGTGTGTCAGCATGGCCCGGCCCAACATGGATTGAGCCGAGCATGGCCCGCCCGAGAAACTAGCCATTAGGGTACCTCTCCCAACAGCTAGTTTAAGCTTTTTTAGTGTTTCTTTTTTTACAAAAGTACCCCCTCAACAGCTATACAAAAATTATATAGAGGGTATTTATGTATTTTGGCTTTATGGGGAGGAAAATGACAACAATGCCCCCCAATAGCTATATAGCAACTAGTTTGAGGGCATTTAGGTAAAATGATAAATAACTTTATAATGATGAAAGTACCCCTCTCAATAACTAAAAATACTAGTTTTTTAATGTATTTTGTGCAATTGAATTATTTTCAATTCCTATAAATAGCCCTATCATCCACCATTCTCATCACACCAATTCAACAATTTTCTTTTCATACTCCCTCAATCTCTCATACATTATCATACTCTCTCTACTCTCCAATTCTAAACAAAAGAAGACTTGCTCAAGAATCTCAAGTTAGCAGTTTGAGAGGTTTAGAGGCTTTAACCATTGAAATCAAGTTGAGATTTCGAACTGGCAATCCGGGTAAGTTCAATCAAATTAATTTTTATCTTTTTTGAATTTAAAAATGCCTGCTCCTCCCAAAACCAAATTCCCAACATCAATATGTTCAACGCTGACGATATTCTATCGCAAGATGATAGTGTTAGCACCAATATGGATGTTATTGATATTGGTGGAATTTCCACCCCTAGTACTGATACTTAGGAG
Source organism: Nelumbo nucifera (assembly GCF_055504915.1). Lineage (NCBI taxonomy): Eukaryota > Viridiplantae > Streptophyta > Magnoliopsida > Proteales > Nelumbonaceae > Nelumbo > Nelumbo nucifera. Next base: position 26,773,982 of record NC_142653.1, read on the forward strand.
TGAAAAAAAAATGAACCGAACCAACCGAAACTGAACCGAATATTTGGTTAATCGAAACGATTGGTTTGGTGTTTTTAAAAACGAAGGTATCGGTCGGGTTCGGTTAACCAATATAGGAAACCGATGGTTAATAGAGCCGACCGGTATACATATATTTCTATATACTTTCTATGTATTTTATGTATATTATATATTAATAAATATGCATATTGTATATATACATATTTATTTTTATAATATATATTGTAAAAACAAAAAAACCAAAAAAATGACGAACCGAACTGGCCAATCAGTAGTACCGGTTCGATTACAAAAAAAAAAAAGCATACAGTTCGGTTAACACCCCTAGCAATACTAAGGGAAAGAAAAAGAAGGCAACTAAATTGATTAGCTCGGTTTGAAAAAATATTTAAAGTATAGGAGGTTGAAGGGAAGGGAAAAAAAGTCATTTGCTAAAAATGTAGGAAAGACTTTAGCTATTGTAGCAAGGGTGGTATTGACCACTTGGGCAAACATTTGCTCTCCCATGAGAAAGAAGAGGAAGAATAAGGGAAATAAACAACATACACAAACACAATTTGGGTGTGGGTTTTTTTGGTACATTTAAATATTTATAAGAAAAAATAAGGCAATAGTTAGCAAAATATACTGTACATGGTAAATAACTATTTTCATTAGTTTAATATACTAAAGTAGAAAGAATTTTACGTAAAAAAAAATCTTCATAAAAACAAAAATTAATTTGTATTTTATAAACTCTTAATTCTAAAGGTACAATTACTTCTAATATTTGGACCTCTAAATTTAATATAATTTATATTTGTGTTATTAGTCATTTTATTGATAAAAACTGGCTTTTACAAAAAAGAATTATAAGTTTTACTAGGCTTAAATGGCCTAACTAATGCTGCAAGTATTTTAAATACTTTACATGCTTATGGAATTTACAATAAACTATTTTCTATTAGTTTTGAAAATGCTAGTTATAATGGTTCAACAATAAATATTTTAAAATCTTAATTGAAATCATATTTAAATGGTAAATTATTTCATATCATATGTGCATATTATATCCTGAATTTATGTATTCAATATTCTCTAAGTGTTATTTCTAATCATATTTCTAAAATTATAAATTGTATTATATATATTAAAAATTTTGGAGCAAGAAAACAATAATTTAAATATTTATGTCAAAATTATAGTTTAAAATATAAACATTTTGTATTGAATGTTAAACATATATGTAATTCTACTTATACTATGTTAGAAAGTTGTATTTATTACAAGCAAATTCTTAGTGATTTTTATAATGCAAAAATGTCAGATGATATTATATTTGAGAAAGAGTGGTAAATGACAATTTGTATAAAAGATTTTTTAAAATATTTATATGATGCAACTAATGAATTATCGGGTATTTATTACCCAAATAGTTGTAATTTAGCTTATCAATTAACGATGATTAGTGATTGTTTTACAAATTATAGAAATGATTCACAATTTAAATGTATTGTTGAAATAATGTAAAATAAATTCAAAAAGTATTGGGCGAACATTTCTCATATTTATTGCTTAGCTACAATATTAGATCATAAGATTATGAAAGATGGTTTAGATATTTTACTTGAAACATATTGCGTAAATATGAATATTGAAGTTATAAATAAAAAAGAAGAAATTAATAGTTTATTATTTAAAATATATAATTTATATGAATACGAAAATAACATGGAATAAGAAATCTACAACTTGTACAAGTGCATATTCCACTTCTAAAACTAGTATCGGTAGTGGAAAAGAAAAATTCTGGTCTCTAATAAGCAAGAGGCATAAATCTGCTACCCCTTCATCAGCAAGCTCATTTAGTGAACCTAATTTTTATTTACAAGAGGTATAATTTTTAATTTTTTGTTTTTTTTTTTAATCAGAACAGACCATCCATTTAAAAAAGTAGACAAACAGATGATTCGACCCAATAACCGGTCCCAAAAACGATTCCGTGTCCGATCCGATTTTTAAAACCTTTCTTTAAATACATTTGACAAAAATATAAAATTTTGTTAATGTTGTCGAACATCCTCTAAGGAGACGACGTGTATACGAGTTTCTCAGCTTAAACCGGCAGAGAGGTAAAAATGTAAAATAGATGTACGAAAAATACAATGGAGACCTAGATAGAAATGAGGCCTTAATGTGATATTCTCTAAATAAAATAAGATTAATCGGATTCGGACCCCTTCCAGTTTTCAGGTGACATCCAGAGTCCAGACCATTTCCCCCCTCCAATGGCAAAATTTTGGCAGTAGCTGCGGAGGTACTCCATCAGAACAAGAGATAGGATCGTATAATTTGCCCAACGAAGCCAGATAGGCGGAGAGACAGAGAGAGAACGAAGCAGCTTGAAAAGCGATGGCGGTGGGTAAGGAAGACGAAGGTGACCAAAACCAAATCCAGGCAAAGGGAATGAAGGGAAAGTCATGCAAAGGATGTCTCTATTACTCGTCGATTCTTAAATCGAAATCTCGCAATCCTCGCTGTGTCGGCGTTAGCAGAACTCTTCAACAAGGTCTCTCTCTCTCCCTCCTTTTTTTGGTGTTTTTAGGAATTGGGGTTTTTCCATTTTCCTGATGTTCTTTTTCTGTCTATTTGATCGGCTAAAAAGAGATTGAAGATTTCCTGGTATGTAAAGATTGTAACTTTCTTTCTCACATTTATGTGGTTCAGTGCCTTTTTTTGTCTTGTTAATTCATGCATCCTATTGATGATTGTGCTTTTTTTTCCCGGAAAAATTTTTGTTATAGTTTGATCTACTTTATTTTCCTTAGATACGTCAAAGCGGTTTGTTCCGAATTGTAGATTTAATGATGGTGTGGTTTTGAATGTAAAGGCATGCTTCTCTGTTCCTTTTTTCTATGTTTATTGAGGGATTATAACTTGTTATTTTATTCGCCAAGATGATCTGAATCTATACATACATTGGTTGTATTCACTAATGCGTAAAGAACTGCCGGTGCTGCTGTAAACAAGAGGGTCTCAGAGTTAGTTCTCTGTTAAAAGAACAGAAAGTCATAAATAATTCTCTCACCGATGATCAGCCGCTAGCCTCAATAAACAGCTTAGTTGCTCCTTTCCTTTAGATCTACTGCAGTCGCTTTGTAAGATGGGATTTGGTTGTACTACATACTTTTCAGAACAAATCAGTATATTAGTGAGGAGTGTATTGCACAAAAGGGTGACCAATGGACCTTCTATGTGGTACACCTGACATTATACCCAAGAAGTGTTGCACAGACTGTGAATATAACTCTGTTCTAGCATCCTATTTTCTTTTTTTATTCTTATTTACATTCATTTTGATAAGTTTTAGTCTTATTTACATTCTTTGCATACAATATTGATCAGTAGCATTAGTAGAACATTCATTAAACTTTAGGAAGATACAACCTCATTTTCTTCTTGGTTTATGTTGGTGGAGGAATAATTTTTTATTTCTGCAAGATGATATGAGATTGTACTCGTACATTCTCTCTGTTGATCATTGAAAATTGAGTGGTCTTGTCTGTTGACACATGACTGTTAGAAGTCTTGGCTTATGCAGCAGTTCAAATAAGATGATCTGTCCACTACTACATTCATGAAAGCTGATTCATGGTATGTGCATGTTGTTTAAGAAAGAATTGGGACAATTGTCAGGTCTAGTATCAATATCTATTTTCTCACTGCATAATATGAGGATCTGGAGGAATCAGGGACGTTTTTCCCGATCCTTGTTTTCTCTATTAGGAGTTTTCTTCTGACATGGATCATGGATGAGTATTTCATTTTTCAAAAGAGGAAAGTTTCTTTTAAAAATGATAGGGATGGAAGGAAGTTTAGTGAAAAATATTTGGTCTCTATTTGATGACATAGCTTTAGAAGGGAATTTACTGAAAATGTTTGGTCTCTATTAATGTATTGTACATTCATATTAAAGTGGACTTGAAATGGCTTTGGTATTGTGTTTCATGACTCATGTGAATAGCCTATAATCCTTGAGTAAAATATTCAACTCTTAAATTGACTTTGCTAACAAAATATGTCAATTGTATATGGATATATGCATATATATTGTAATAGTCAGATTTGTATTAAACTCGGTGGATCCATATTTAATCCCATTTTAAACATCTCTGATTTGGATTACCTTAATCAGATTGAACCTGGACAAATGGATACTGTTTGTAGCCCTAGCCTGTGAAGACATTCCCAAGACCTTGATTCCTCGTTTGGACATTCCCAAGACCTTGATTCCTCGTTTGGACATTCCCAAGACCTAAACCCCCATTCTTTCTGCTTCTACAAACAATCTCCCAATTGACTCTATGGTCCTTCTTCTCCTACCCTAGCTCCCACAAAAAGTCCCTCATCAAATTTTCTATTCTTCTGCCCACTCCCACTGGAATTCTAAATACAGAGAGAAAATACACAGGTAAGTTTGTCAAAGTGAACCTAATCAAAGTGATTCTCCCTCCCAAGGAAAGGTAATTTTTGTTCCATGTGGCCAACCTTTTGGTAAATCTGTCTACCACAGGGTTCCAAAAACTAGTATTTCTAGAGTTATTTTTTTTTTATCGATAACAGAAACTTTATCAAGAATTAAGAAGCTTTAAGTACAAAAAAGGGGAAGATAAAGAGTCTTATCTCCCCATCAGAAAATTACAATGAAAGAAGATTAAAAAATAGCCCAAGGGAGTCCCAGATATTTCATTGGCCACTGAGAAATCTCACATCCCAATATGGAAGCATATTCCTGTATCTCTATCTCACTCATGTTGACCCCCCACCACACAACTCTTGCTGAAATTTATTTTGAGATTTGACACCCTTTCTGATAACTGTACTACCAGCTTCAGATTCCTAACCCTGCTAATATCATCCCATTCACAAAACAAAATGGTATCATCAGCAAACTGAAGATACATCAGCTCTGTCAATTAGCTTCCTAAGTACCTCCACAATCATAGGAAACAGGAAAGGGGTGAGAGGGTCACCTTGTTTAATACCTTTGATGGCTGGGAAATGATCCACCACTGTTCCATTCACCAGGACTGAATAATGACAAGATCAAGACAACCCTCAATCCACTTACACCACTTCTCACCAAATCCAAAGTTCCTTAAAACCTCCAAAAGGAAGGACCATTCCACCAGATCATACACCTTTTCCAAATCAAGTTTACACACTACCCCTTTCTTTCCATTCCTTCTGTAGTCCTCCAAGCTTTCATTGGCTGTAAGGATTTGATCAATGATTTGTATATCCCCAACTAAAGCCCCTTGATTCAAAGATATTAAGGAAGGAAGCACTTCTCTAAATTTTCGGGAGAGAACCTTGGCAATTATCTCATAGAGGCTATTCACCAAACTGATGGGTCTAAAATCACTTGGGTGAATTGCATCCGGCTTCTTAGGAATAAGAGCAATAAAAAGTAGAATTCACCCCCAGGTTAATCACACCTCTTCCAAAAAACTCATTAAACACCTTTTGAGTGTCCAACTTTAGGAACTCCCAACAGTCCTGATAAAAGTAGATTTCAGGATTTCTCTTAAATTCCAAAAATTTTCTGTAACTTGATTTTTTTTTTGTTTAGTAACAGAAGTATATTTGATATGTAGAAGGGCTGCAGATGCTCAAAATGAGATAAAGAAATACAAGGAGATAAAGGAGACACATTGAGCCCCTCCCCCAAAACTATAATGGCCTTCTGCAACCGTACAAAGAGATAGCAGAAATCCCCAAGTTCAGCTAAGGCACTACCCCCACACAAATGCAAAGAGAACATTTATTGCTACTGCAAACAACAGTTCATGACAGAACAATGGTGGCATAGCCCAAGGTGTCCCAGCTTTGTAGCTCAGCTACCAAGAGAAAGACCACAAGCAAAAACACCATCTGAGCTATATAGAAGCAGACTACCACACTAACCTTTCTGTGGACCTCTAGCAGCAGATTTATATTTCCCTGCATCCCCTTCTAGGCCTTTATCCCTTACGTTCTGAAATAATTCATTTAATGTTCCCTTTCCCTTATTGATAAAAAAAATGTTCCCTTTCCCTTGTCAGCAGTTAGCCTCAAAAACCCCTTTCTCTGTAAGGGTGTTGTTGTCTTCTAATTCAATCCTCTTTTACTCTCTTCACTAATGTTTTTCTGCCTCAGTTAATAGGTGATCTTGCTGAAGCACTAGAAATTTAGTCAAAAGATGAGTGGAAGTGAGAGATAACATTGGCAGTACTTGCTAGAAGTCCATTTTGAAAATTTAACTAGAAAATGGTTATTTTTCTGAGATTATACCAGTCCAGATTTGAAATTTTTCCTTAAATACTTTCTAGACAACCGAACAATTTTGATGATGCATCCCCCACTGGATATTCTGTATTTGTTTTTAGCCTATTTGGTTCCAATACTGACAAGGGAAAAACTCATGTAGTAATTGTACTACAGCTGCTTTTTTTTGGAGTATTTGGGGTGAACAAAATGTGTATGTTGAGATGAATGAGTTGAAAAACTAGAAAGGATCTTCAAAACTGGGTTGCTGTGGTCAAGGGTCTTCAAAACTCAGTCCTCAGCTCTCAGTTGAGATCTAGGGACCTTCTTGAGTTATGATATAATGCAGTTTGATCTAGTGTGTTTGGCTCCTTGTCTTTGGGGACCTCTGTTGTAATTTGCTGTTCTATTAATAAAATTTTACCTCACCTTTTCTCAAAAAAAAAAAAAAAACTAGAAAGGTTTGGGCCATAACTGAAGTCATTTGAAGGAACCTAGGAGTAGCTCCAATAGGTGCTAAAAATGAGAGAAAGTAGAATAAGATGGTTTGTTCACGTGCATAAAAGACCAATGACTGCACTAAGAAGTGATCTATTGCAAGTTGAGGTGGCTAGGAGGGCTAGGGACAGACCAAAAAGGACATGGACCAAAGTAGTAAGAAATGATTTAAGCGCTCATAATTTAACAACGAATATGGTATTAAACAGAACGGACTGGAAAAACAGGATTCATGTTGCCGACCCCATATAGTTGGGATAAGGCTTAGATGATGATTATGATTTGGGGTGAACAAAATGCTGTACTTTTTGAAGACAAAGAACAAGAAGTTAATATGATGAACAACTTGACCACTGCAGGAGTTTATACTTGGTGATGATTAGAGAAGAGGAATTCATAGGAGTCTCAATGTATTCTTTTGACAGGTTGGCAGATACTTGCTAGTTTTGCTCCCATAAGACAGGTGGGAATAACAACTTGGATAGCTCTGGAAGTATGCAGCATGAAACTGAACTCTGACAGGTGCTGTTTGGATAACCTGGTTCTTCTGGAACTTGGGATCTTTAGAGATCATGCTGGAAATATTCTGCTTAGTTACTAAGGTCCTGTTGGTGAAGGAACATCCTGAAGGGCTAAATTGTCAGCACTCCTCCAAGGGTTAAAGATAGCCTTCTCTATCGGATGGCATAATTTTAAAGTTGAAGAGAACTTCACTTATCAAAAAAAAAAAAGTGTAAGAGGACTTCCAAGTGATTGTTTTATGGTTTTATTAGAAACAGTTATCCTTGAGCCCTAAGGTTCTCTTTAAGAGAAACAAAAGAGTTGTGAAGAAGCTTAATTGCTCATTTGGGTATCTGGTGGTGGGGCGTCTGCCTTGTAATTTTGTGGTGTTTTCAAATTGCCATGGTATAGCTAGTTTAGTGCTGCTGGTGTTCGTTTTGAGTTCCTACACGTGGATGCTGAGCAATCTGTATTTCACAGGGTCAAATTTCCTTTCAGGAGGCTACTGCTTTTGGCAGATGACTTAATCTGTTGCAATTTAGTTTATTACCTATTATGTATTTAACCTACCAGAAAGATGCGCTATTGATCAGTTCCTGAATCAACATTCCTCAAGTCATTTTCTGCTTCAATTTTTGGATTTTTTTTTTCAAGTTCTGAACTGAAAGGCCATTGTATGATTTTGTCAAGTATTTTGTTAAGAATATTTTAGAAATCTATGCTTTTTGATGCCATACACCTGGGCTCAATACCTTTCTTCACCCACTGACTAGTTTAACATTGACTTATCTGGTCTTTCAATTTAGACATCATACAACTTTCAATTTCAATATCTTAAGCTTCACATTTCTACTAAAATCTAAATGGGAAAAGCATTCTGAAAATTATAATTTCTTATAGAGTTGGTTAGTGACAAAGAAATGGGGAATAATACAAAGCTTTGCTAATTTTTGATGATAAATAATTTGATTCATTCTTCAGTGTTTCATTTTGAAGTGTAGTTGCTACTGAATTATTTACTTGTGTACCAGTATGCATCTTACGTTGTAGGATACCCTTTTCCTAATTAATTTTTTTTCTATGGGAAAACTTATCTACTGCAACTTTGCTAGGCAGTTGTACTTCTTTTCTTTCTTTATCAACCAAATCCCTTTGATCTGTTACTTATCCACCCAATATATTTCCAACTACCATTTCCTGATTTTTGAAGTTTATGAACAGTGCCTGGCTACATTGTGGGAGAATCTGAAATGGAAGCTTCTAAAGAGGGGCGTGGTCTTACAGATTTCAAGTATGCTTGTGTTGGTTATTCTGTATACTTGGAAGGAAAAGATGCTTCAACAGATTCAAAAGAGAAACAGGCAGAATTGCCATTCTGTGTTGGTATAGAGGTTACTATCTCCATGGATGTTTCACTTCAACTTTGGACTATGTCAATATTTGACATCTTAATACCAAATTTCTAATTAGTGGTGCATCATGATTATTGTTGTTTCCATTGTATGTTCCAAATATACTATGGTGACTAATCAACCATTGGCACACACACACACAAAAAAAAGAGCCTGTTTGCTTTTATCAATCTATAATTGTTTCTGTTGTCAAGTTTTATTTATTATTGTTGTTGGATTTTTCCTGGTGGGGATTTATATTTTCTAATTTAGCTAATCTTGTTGATTCTTATGTGTGTAGTATTATCGTAATTTCTGGTGACGATGTGCTGTATAAGAACTTCTAGGATTTCTTGCTATGCAACCTGAATTAGATATCTCATGGTTTTTGTCTCATGTTGTTGTGTTACTTATTTCACCATATTCTTAACTCCCATGAATATATTTTGCTGCAGCTTTTGGTGGATAAAAGACCTTCAACTGCTGACCATGCTCCTGTTCATACTCACAACAGAGAAGGTAATAAAAAACCATCTTATATATTTACGTTAGTTGTGATATTTGCTTTGTGAGAACTTCTGCAACTTAGTGGCTAAGAAACTTTTTCTTTTCATGAATTTCTATTTGTAACTGGTTACACTCTCAGCATGGATGTGTTTATATATTCAAGATTTCCTTAAGTATAAGCCAAAAAATCATTAATTGTATATTTGCTTTTTGAATAACAAAATTTCTATTTCTATCAAGAGGGGAAGTCTCACCGTCTCAGAATGATGTATAAGATAAGAGTTTTCATTGGGAGTGGGGGCACTAAAATAACCGGCTCTACAGTTTTTTCCCTAGTTAAGTGTGCTATAGACTGACACCATGGCACATTTGTTTCTACTCTCAAAGACGCCAAAATGATGCAGTAGTGTGTGTATGGTTAGACCAAATATGATATGCTTTTTAAGCATTGGGAGGTTAGATCTGAAATTGAAGAAGAGTGACTGTAAATAGCTATGGCCTCATTCCCAGCTATCAAGAAAGATTGAATAGACAATTTAGGGAATATGGAAGTGAGGCCGGCCACCTCATCAACCAACTAAGGCTTGTTAGCTAGGAGTGTAGTTTAAGTCAGATCAAAAAATCTTTTTTTTTTGATAGGTACTGAAAAAATCTAAATCAAAATCTGCTTAGATCTGAATTTTCAATGGCTGTTTTACTTTTATAATTTCTGTGAAGTTCTATATAGTAGTGTTTAAGAGTGTTTTAATTATTTCCTTTTAAGCATTGATGGACCTAGTATTAGTGTTTAAGAGTGTTTTGTTCAGTGTTAGTTTGTGGGATCAACTTGTCATATAGTAGCCATTAGCCAATATTCTTTTTTATTTTCTTTTCTTGAAGTTGAAATACAGTCAGGAGAAGTGTTTAAGATCTTAAATAGTAGACCTATAAGTGGGCTAGACAAGGGGTTCATGGGGAACAATTGTTTTGGGCTCATTTGTAATTAATGCCATAAAGGAATAGACATTACAATATGACCTATAAGTGGGGAACTTTATACCTTGCAAAATACATTCTTCATTCTTAAATAGCAATAAAGTTTTATTATCAATCAAAATAAGTGTCTAAGATCTTTCCCTGCCCTTCTGTTTCTTGCAACCCGATCTGATTTCTCCTTGGTCTTGCTATTACATGCAATTTTTGAAAGGCTCTTGATTAGTTCTTGATGTAGTTTCAGAATGTTTCTTATTTCTTGACATATCTCTTTAGAAATGACAATTGTGATGGTGCTAAGATAGGCAACAGGAGAATGCCTTGACTGCATATTACATACGTGCTTTGAGGATCAGGATTCAGGAGTTCCTACTGAACCAGTACACATGAAATCTTCATACCCTAAAAAGCATCATGATGGTTAGTTCATGTCCAATTGGGTTTCCTACATGGAAATAATGACAAAAAAGGACTTGTTATGACTGATAAGTTGAGAAGCAAATTATAAGTAGACTGATATTTATAAAATAGTTAAATGATCAATGAAAAGTAAAAAATAAAAGGGGGTCAAGCCCCTATTTCACAAATGAAGATCAAGGGATGATGCAGGGGCCAATCTAGGTGTGATCATAGATGGACCTGGGCTTAGCACCTAGTGGATGGTATCAGGGGGTTAACCTAGGCCCAGGCCCATGGACACATAAAATTCTGGGCAGGGTCTGGCTTAAAAATATTGGGTGGAGACCTGGACACAAAACCTAGTCCCAGGCCTGGAAATTAGCAGGCAGGGCAAGACCAGGCTTCTGGGCTGGGCTAGGAATGGTCACCCCTAGGCCAAATCCCTTTTTCCTTCATACAGGGAAGGAGGCAAAGAGAGAAGTGCACATGTCATGTCAAGTGTCCATTGTTTTGTGTGCTCTTATATGTGCACGTTCATGCACACACACACACACACAGTCACACACAATGTTGAAGGGGCAGAGGGAGGGTGCCACTGTTCTTGGTTCATGCCAACTTTGAAAATGGTATGTACCTGGATCAATATTCACCGTCCCTACCAATAAATTCTTTTTTTTTTTGAGCAAAGGTAACTTTTATTAAATTAAAACAGGAACAAGTACATGAGAAAATGTACTGCAAGCTAAAGAAGCTGAGGCAGAATTATAGAGGTAAGCAGAAGTCACTATACAAACTTTCCCTAGAAACCCCTGATTTTGCAAGGCTGTCTGCAACAGTGTTTTGCTCCCTAGGAATCCAGATCAGATTTACATTCAATGACTCTTAAGATATCTCGAGCTTCAGCTAGCAGATGAGCAAGTCTCCAAGGCCCTCCTTCCTTCTCCCTTAGCCTGGCTATCGTATTTGTAGAGTCCCCTTTTATAGTTAAGGAGCAAAAGCCCAGCTGTTTAGCAAGCCGAATTCCTGTAAGTGCTGACAAGACCTGTGCTTTTGTAGCATCAGCTCTCCCAATCGGACCACTATAAGCCCAGCTGATCGCCCTCTCCCCACAGAAGACACCACCAATTCCTGCTTGGCTGGTAGATCCTCGGGCACTACCATCAAAGTGTAGGATCATCCCACCTTCTTTCCTAATAAGGCTTCTCATGGTCGATTCAGATCTAGGAGAGGATTGCGGGATGGCTGGAAGGTTACTTTGGAGGTCATTTAGAGACAGACCTTTGAAAGCTTCAGAATTAACCACCCAAAGGTTACAGAGGAAAGTTATGTAAGAGATTAGGTCTTCCACATTTCTGAATTTGTTTTCAAAGGTTCTGTTGTTCCTTTCTTCCCAAATACCCCAAAGGACTGCATGTGTCACTGTACTCCAATATACCCTTCCTCTTTTTCCTAGACCTTTGCCTTTCCACTGCCACAGGAGGTCCACTACCTTCTCAGGGAAAACCCAGTTGTAACCAACTAAGTTTAGGAAGAAACACCAAACCTTCCTAGTGACAGGGCAGTGGAGAAGAGTGTGATTAGCTGTTTCACCATCACCAAGGCAGAGAGGACAGACATGAGGGGAGATACATAACCTTCCTCTAAGCTTTTTTTTTGTATTAAATCACAAGTATTTATTTTCTTCAAGCAGGCTTCCCAGACAAAGAAAGAAACTCTAGGGGGATGTGGTCTCCAAACGTTCTTAACCGGGAAGGGAGTGATCTGATCTTCTGAAACTAGAGCCTTAAAAAAGGAGTTAGTTTAGAACTTGCTGGCAGGGTTAAGTTTCCAGATCCTTTGGTCAGGGGAGGCCGGGGAGATGTAAACCTCACTTAGAGAGTTTAGCAAGTTTGCTATTTCAGCAAGCTCTATCTCTCTTAGAGGCCTTCTAAGGTTCAGATTCCAACTGATTCCTGAGGGAGAGTGACTGAGGCTATAGGCTACCGTGGCTTTGCAAGGGTGTCCTCTCCCCACCATAAATCAGTCCAGAATTTGGTTCTATTCCCATTTCCCACCTGGTATCTTATAGAATCAATAAAGAGGTCATAAACAGAAGAAATACCTTCCCAATGGTTAGAGGCTTTAACTCAGTTTGGGTGGACCTTGCTATCCCAACCATTGGCGTGTCTTCCGTACTTGCTCTTAATGATTTTTGTACACAACTTTTCCGTCCCCAAGGGGAACCTCCACAACCACTTTCCAAGCAGAGCTAGGTTCCTTTCTTTGATACGTCCTAGCCCCAAACCACCAAGGTTCTTGGGCTTATACACCTGATTCCATGAAACTAGATGACCCTTCTTTTTGCCGCCTCCTTCCCATAGGAAATCCCGCTGAAGCTTCTCAATCTTTCTTTTTACTTTGCCCGGGATACTGAAAACCGACAAGTAATAGGTTGGCAAATCGGCAAGGGAAGCCTTGATAAGTGTGAGTCTACTCCCTTTTGACAGGTAGCTTTTCTTTCATGTAGCCAGTCTTCTCTCGCGTTTTTCTACCACTGGATCCCAAAAACTTTGACTCCTTGGATTCCCACCAAGAGGCATTCCCAAATAGGTGATAGGAAGTTTCTCCAATTTACAACCTAACAGCTCCTTGAACCTTTCTAGCAGAGAGCCATTTACATTTATGCCTACAATACTGCTTTTGTTGAAGTTAATTCTAAGCCCAGTCACCAGCTCAAAAATATTTAATACCCTTTTTAGGTTGGAAATGTTTTCCCAATCCGCCTCCAAGAACAAGATTATGTCATCTGCAAACATCAAAGTAGGGGGGAGAGAGGGCACCCTTGTCTCAGGCCCCTGTCTGCATTAAAATAGCCAGTCGTCTCTCCATTTATTAGGATTGAAAACCAAGCAGAACTTATACACTCTCTAATCCACCTCACCCATCTCCTTCCAAAGCCTCTCAGGTTTAGAATCTCCAATTAGCAGTCCCAATTCACTTTATTGTAGGCCTTTTCTAGATCCAGCTTGATTACTACCCTTGCCTTGCCACTCTGTCTTCTTTCTTCTACACATTCGTTTGCCACAAGTATACTGTCAATAATTTGTCTCCCTTTCACAAAGGCAAATTGGTTGCTTGAAATTAAATCTTTCAGCACCTCCTTTAGTCTAGTCGCCAGAACTTTAGCCACAATTTTGTATAAGCTCCCCACCAAACTGATAGGTTTGAAATCTTTTACTTCCAAGGTCCCCTCTTTCTTTGGAACTAGAGTGATAAAGGTCGAGTTGTTGCCTTTAATCATGATGACTGAAATGTAGAAATCTGAAAACACCTCCAACAGATCAGACTTAATTGTATCCCAACACAATTGAAAGAAAAGGATAGGGAATCCATCTGGACCAGGAGCTTTATCACCATCCATCTTAAACGTTGCTTCCTTAATTTCTTGCTCTTCAAAGCTTCTTTCTAGCCACAACTTTTTGTTCTCCGACAACTTAGGTCCCTCCCAGTTATTCAAAGGAATCCTACAGGACCCATCTTTTGAGTACAAACCTTTGAAAAACTTCTCTATGGTAAGGTTCAAAATATCGATACGCCCGATACGTCCCTATCGGTGTATCGGGCGAATCGATACTGTTTTTTTTTTACTTTTTTATTTTTATATTTTTTTTCTGAAACCAGTTCAGGGGGGCCAGTTTAGGGCTCCTCCACCCCCTGAACTGGTCAGACCCCCTATACACCCACTATAGGGGCGTATCGGATGGGTCCCGGAACGACACGTATCGGCTGATACGGGCCGATACGTGTCGATATTTTGAACCTTGCTCTATGGCTTCTGAAATTTCTCGTTTGTCCTGTGTCTCTCTCTGCCCCATTCTCAGCTTTGAGACATAGTTTTTCCTTCTTCTCCCTGATGCATAACTATGAAAGAACTTTGAATTATTATCTCCTTCCTTCAACCATCTCACTCGAGACCTTTGCCTCCAAAAGATTTCTTCCCTTCTTATAAGCTTTTCCCAATCCTTTTTTAGAGTTTCTCTTCTGCTTCTACCCTCCTCATCCGAAGTCCCCAGTTGCTCTCTTTGGTCCAGATCATCTAGCTCTTGAGTTAGTTTATTTTTGTCTTCCACAAACTTTTTAAACTCCTCTTTACCCCCACACTTTTAGCTTCCCTTTTAAGTGTTTTAACTTCTGCTGAAACCTAAATCCTACCCAACCATCCACTTTGCATTCCTTTCACCATTCAGAAACTTTTTGTCGGAAGTCCTTGCGAGTAGTCCACACCTTTTCCAGATTGAACGATGCCTTTCCTTTCTTGAATACTTCATTCTGTAGAATTACCGGCCAATGATCAGATGTCCAACAAGGCTTAATAGACTGCACACAGTTGGGGTATAATTCCTCCCAGTCATTGGATATGAGAAATCTATCCAGTCTGCTGCTTACTGCACACTCCCGCATATTAGACCAGGTAAAGGAGCCGTTGCTAAGAGGGAGGTCTTTAAGATTGTGTCTAGCAATAAAGTTTGAGAACTCCTTCATGCTTCTTGTTACTCCTATAGTTTGAGCTCTCACTGCAATGCCTCGTGACATTAAAGTCGCCACCAACACACCAAGGCAGGTCCTCTGATTCATGCAAAGAATCCAGTTCTTCCCATAATCTTCCTCTATGTGATGGAGAATTAGGCCCACGCACCCGTCAGAATCCAATTGCTCCTGTCAGAAATGTTTGTGGACAAGATAGAAATGGAAAACTCCCCTTTGTCTACTTCTAATCCAATAATCGCCTCTTCTTTCCAAACAATAAGAATTCCACCTGCTGTTCCCGTTGCTGGGAGATTTGCCCATTTTCTTCCTCTGATTCCCCAAATTGCTTTAATTAACTTTCTGTTAATGACTTCTTTCTTTCTTGTAAAATTACTATGTTAGGGTTTTCCTTCCTTGGGGTATCCTTAACCAAGCTTCTCTTCATAATCCCTCCCAGCCCCCTTGTGTATGACTGCCTTTCCCTTACTTAACCTTTTATCAATACTGATTTCAGGTCCTACTTTTGATTTCTTTCCTTTACTACTTCCCTTTATTTCTCTTTGCTGCTTCAAGCCTGGCCCACTATTCTCTTTGTCGTTGATTATCTTGCAGCTCTTTGCAAATTGAGTGGCTCCTTGATCGCAGAGACTTGTCGACAGTTGGGATAGAATGCCACCTTCACTTGAAACCAAGGTTCTGTCGGCCTGTATCGGTGCTTTGTTTATGCTTTATTTATTTATTTTTTCAAAACCAGTTCAGAGGGGTCAGTTTAAGTGCCGGCTACCCTCTGAACTATGGCCTGACTCGATACACCCCTTGTAGGGGCGTATCGGGAAGGCCCCAATACGATACGTATCGGCCGATACGTAACAATATTTTGAGCCTTGCCTGAAACACAGGAAACAAGGGGATAGGAGCAAGGATCAGAGGTAGAGAAACCAGGAGAAGAAATAGTTGAAGTGTGACAAACTAAGGGGTCAATTGGAGAGCTTGGAAGGGTGATTGCCGCAAGTTCCAGATTTCCTCCTTTCTCTCAGTGTCTGTCTTCAGATTGACTATACTCTAGATTAATTAGCTGCATTGGCTTCAAAATGTCCACACTTCCCCAATTTCCTCTGTTCTCGAACAATACTTGAACTCTTTTCTAGAGCTACCTCCTGACTGTTGACATCTACTTCGGATCAGTATGAACTCAACTCTGAATCAGTCTCCACCTCCAACTCTTACCTCTCTGAACTCGAGCTCCCTGAAGTTAATGGTGTGGGAGGGCGATTAACCCCCCTAACTTCTCCTCCGCTAGAGAGAGGTGTTTCAGGAAAGCCTTCTCCAGAGAGTAGAGGGTTAGCAGGGGTGTTGTCAATCTCGTCAGCTTGAACAAAATGGGCTTTTGTCTTTATTCAGCCCAAACTCTCAGGTCTATTAGGAACTAGAAAAGAGGATCAAGTCTCCCTCTCGGGTCGGGTTTTGTTGGGATTGCCCGTCTGCTTTCAGCTTTCTCTTTCTCCTTGAACAACTTTTTGCTTAAAATTTAAATTTTGAGTGGACTTTCCTTTTCTTCCCCAAGCTTCCTCCACGTTACTGCCAAACTTCCTAAAACAGTCATTGCGCTTGGCTTTGCTTCTTCCCAACGTAATCTCTTCTGTTGCAAGTTGGTCGTGCACCCCACGCAAGTTCACCTGGTTAGTAGTTGGCGATGTGACTCTCCCTAACTTGCCACGTGTGCTGGGCTCGGGTTGGTTAGTTGACTCAGTTTCTTCCTCCCCAGGCTTGATCTTCTTCCTTTCAACCTCGATTGAATAGTGGAACCAAACTTCTCTGTTGAGAATGGGAACTACTCTAGGTATCGTGAACACTCCTCTCCCTTTCACCCTAATCCTGGCAAATCGAAGCTCCTAGAAATCTCTTGTTTGATTGTCAATAACCTCCAATCCCCCACAGAGACTTCCTATTAGGTTAAACGTCTCCACTGTCCACAGATGAAAAGGCTGTATATCACTATCCAACCATCAAAACTCAGATTTGCAAGGTTTTCATTCAGTTTTGGCCACCACCGGTCAATCAACACCTTCTTCCCATACACAAACACTGATCCCAACTTCGCCCACTTGCTGATTGTCTCCTCTGACAGGGCAAACCCCATTGCCTTGTTTGTTTCAAAGGGTTTCAGAGTTAACAGTATCGGGGAATGCAGGTTCGCTGAGATGCCCAGTTCCACGTCTCTCCAACTTACGTCCTCTGGCTTGGTGCATATGAAGGCTGTCTTCCAATTTCCAAACGGGCCAATTCTATGGACCACGGATATGAAAGCTCTTCCTCCAACCACCGTCACTCTACTTCTTCCTTTCTCTAAGCTTGGAAATTCCTCTGTCGATGGGGGAACAACTTCTGGTCTTTCCTTTCTGACGAGAAACCAACTCAAAGTTTTTGACATCGTTTCCCACCCTAAAGTGTTAGCTTCTTCTGGAATAATACAAATGTTTCTTGTTCTTCTCGCTCCTTCCCAAAGGCTTAACCCTATGTATCTTCCCCATCTATTTTCAGCAACTGAAAATGAGGTTATCCTTCCCCTGTCTGCCCGTCTTAACGGTTCAAAAAGTCTATTGCGGTTTTCTAGTAATTTTTCCAAAGCACCTACAATTCAACTTACCTCATCTTATTTAAGAACGATTCTGGACCATGCCCCTCTTCCCCTCTCTGTAATCACCAACACCCCATCCCCTAGAGATCAGCTTGTATCAAGTTTGAATGTTTTGGAGACAATGGCAATACGCCTCCTTTGACCTTTTACATTGGGTAGGCTCATATAACTTCTTGTCATGCCTAATACACCTACTAATAAGTTACCCATATAACTTCTTGTCATGCCTAGGCACTTGCCTTACTGACTGCTGGTTTGCACCTTGTACATTGGGGTAGGCTCATTTTCATGGTCCCACCTGCCCATCTCTAAATGGTCCCCCCAAAGTACTTTGTTGCCTAGGTCTTCACCTATGTGATGCTTTGACAACTATGCTAGAAATTCGAGTTTGTTATAAAGGAAGAAATGGTGATTCTTTTGTCCCTCAGCTGCATTTTGTTTCTACACAAGATGAATGGAAAAAAAATTCAGGATGAAAATTTTGAGCTATATTTATTTTCTTCCCTTTTACAATGAAAATTTCATTTTCCTTGCCTTTTTGCAAAAACAAATTAGAAGAGGTGGAAAACAGACATTTTGCTATGAAAGGCACCGAAGTAACATCTGAAACATTTCAGTCTGAAAATTTTGAGGGAGAAGCAAATACAACCTAGGATAAGCCACATTATGAATTTACGTTCCTCCCTCATTTTATGGCATTTTCATAAAATTGATGCATCCTAGTGATCATCCCATATCCTTAATGCCAGTCTCCAAAGCCTCATCTCTCTTAGAGGCCCCATGGTGCTACCACTTTCTATCTGCATGCTATCACAACCTTAGCCAACAAATAAGCCCTAGTATTAAACTGTTTTAAAATGAAGCTGGTAATAGAAATCTGAATTCCATTAGATGGTTAGACAGATCAAGGGCCTTCTCTCCTCATGTATAACATCTGTTGTAATTAGCAATTCCTCTTGAATTTCCAGAGAAACTATGTTTTTTGCAAATCTAAGGCCAAATAGAAGTGGCATTATTTCTGCCTTGCTAGAATTTGCCTCTCCAATAAAATTTCAAAAATGACTTATCAGAAAAGTATTTGCGTCTCCAATGATCATAGTAAAGGTCCACAGCTCACTCCCCTCCCTATCCAAAACACAACCTCCAATTATAGGGTCTAGAATTCCTTTAGGTGGCATTATTATGAAATCTCATTGTTGCCTATGCTAAAAGAGTTGGTTAACATGCAATGGCTTTACTTATATTTATAAAAAAAAGAGTTTGGTTAACACAATATGGTTGCCAGCACAAGAAGAGCAATGTAAAACGGCCCAAGAATTGTCCTGTTTCCTTTAAAATACTGTAAAGATGATCCTCAAAGATCCTTTGCTTCCCTATTGTGAATTGTGATTTCTTATCTGGGTTGCCTCCCTAAAGGCTTATGACTGGTCAACTGTTAATTCTAAACTCTAAAGTGGCTTGTTTTTTTTCTCTATATTTTTTAATTAAGTCTTAGCTTGTGATTCAAAGGGTCCACACAGGGTTGGGTAAGGGATTCATTCCTGAGAGGGGGAAGGTGTTTGGAACCTTCTCTCTCATTACCTTCTAATGTCAGAACAGTCTTATCATATATAAAAAACTACTAATGTCAGATCAAGCCTTGTTCAAAGAACCACACAGCACCTTGGTTTGCCATATAAAACTTCTTATGGGCACTTGACAGCACCTATAGAGTGCTAAATGGATGTTTGAATAGCTGCACAACTTTGGTGGAGGTCCCTTCTGAATCCACCAAAAAGAGAGTGCTGCTTTCAGATTTAAATTGACTAGTGAATGCACTAGCCTATTAAAAAGTGAGATTATGGTGGTACCGTGGTGGCATAAGGAAACAACATCGATATGGCTTTAGCTACAACTTGAGCAAGTTGCCTTTGAAGTTACTTGGGCCTTTTTATAATAAAAGAAAATTTCAAAATTCATTAAAAGAAAAGAGGAAGAGAGTATACAAGCCTACAAGGAGCATACAGGCTTTGTGTCCCAAAAGAGCTGATGGTTTAATTATTTGACAAAGACTTTCCTTGTGGAAACTTAGATACTTATCCAAAATTTATCTAGCGTACCTCTCTACTTCCTATCTCTACTCTCAATTTCCACTAGTGTAGCCATCTGCTTGGAAAAGTTATGAAGAGATTTTATATGGAAGGAGTTGAAGGATGAAATCAAATATCACTTGGTTGATAGATGGCTTGGTTTGAGGCAGTTGAAAATAGTGAGCACATCTCTTGTAGTGAAGTTGTGGATATTTAATGAAGAATCAACACACTATGATGGAAATTATTGTGGCTGAGTTTGAGTCAAGAGAGGTGGGTGTGCCTTGGCGCAACGGTTGGGTTGCTCCATTGCAACCTGGGTGATCAGGCTTCAAATCTTTGGAGTCTGTGTATCTGCAGGGGTAAGACTGCATACATCTGTCCCTTCCCCAGGCATGCCTTTTTTTATTATTATTATCAAAGGCATCAATTGGTTTGGGTCTTCACTGTTTGATCAGCTTCCTTGATGAAATATATGTTTCATATTGATTAAAAAAAGAGAAAAAGAAGGTAATAAGTGTTTGATGTGAACTGCTCAAGACAAACAATGCTAATAATTAGACCACTATGAGAGCTGATTCTTACCAATTTTGGCTGCATCTCCAAGTTTCTGTTTTGTTATTTGTAAGTTGTAACAGATTAGTCAAGTCTAGCACTCAGAATCCGTTTCTTTACTGTTTTTCTATAAAATAGGACCATAATTGATCTCATTCTGAATTGTATTATTTTGTTGATCAATCATTCTGAATTGTATTATTGATAATGTGTTTTTAGTTCATTCAATTGTTCAGTGGATGGTGGGGTGCTTTCTTTCCCCAGATCAGGCCTTACCTTCTAGCCTCTTGGCATTTGAAAGGTTTCTCTCCTTTTTTTTGGTAAGAGAAAGTTTTCTCTTCTACTTATCAAAAAAAAAAAAAAACAAAAACAAAAACAAAAAGTTTTCTCCTCTAAAGGTAAGATCATTTGGAAGTTGCTACCTCTAGCCCTGTGTTGGGGTGTGTGAAAAAGAAAGGAACAGCCGTGTGTTTGAAGCTGTAGTTGCCCCACCTGAGCTTGTTAATTGTGATTAACAAGATTGAATGGACTCTAGTTTGGTGCACGGGAGTCTAGAAACCTTTTTCTTATACACCTACAGACAGTTTTTTGTATCATTGGAAGTCCGTCATTTTTTTTATATAATACACCTATATGTATACCTTGGTAGGGGAGTCATGGTATACTTGTAAAGATATTCTTGTACATGCTTTTGAGGGTGTCTTGCCCTCCTCTTATTAATAGAAATCATATTATACTTTGCGTATCATCACTAAAAATAGTGTTTAACTATCCGAGAATGGTTTCTGTGCAGTACAAGAATGCCATTAACCATGGTGCAGGACAATGGCGGATGGATTTTGATTATCTGCTTAGCTGATCAATTCATTTTGTGATTTTTTGATTAGTAACAAGTTAAAGCTATTAATGAAGAAAAGGAATCTCATGCCCTAAGCATAGGGGAATGAGAAGTACAAAACTGCCTGCAGTTGACATTCTCTTGATTCTGGATGATATCTATGAAATACCATTACTGAGAATTGATGGTCAACCCTATAGATTTCATCTTTCTTTAGTCAAATTCCTTATTTGGATGTCACAGAGCTCACCCCGTTGTCGGGCTGAGAGCTGTGCCTGATTCTGAGCTACAGTGTATTTGCACTGCCCAAAGGGGAAATAAGAGATAAAATGGGTAAATTGTATGGTAATCGATTTATTTCATTAATAATCATTGCCAATATATAAGCTGGTCATCTGACCATTACAGCCAATAATGAGTAATGATTGGTTACATGATGAAGAAAAAGACAAAAGATGTTATACGTCGTAATGGCAGTCAACGGATCAGGTGTGTGACTGATGCGGCACAATGACGTCCTCGGTAGTAAGGTTGGCTCAAGCTGGAGCGTGTGACAGTGGAGCATGAGCATGATCCATTAGCATTTGATCTGTAGTTGCTGAACATAATAACTGTGATTAATTGTTCTGAACAATATTGACTTGAGATTTCTGTTACTTTTTTTTTGTGGCTAACAAGGAATTTTGTTATTTGAAGATGGCCATGTTTTCCCTCAGCCTCGAACATATAAACCAGCTCATTCCATTGGAGAGGAGTTCTTGAGCAGGCAAGAATGCACAAAGCTATTTTCCTTTAAGCTCTTTGTTTTTTTTTTTTGGGGGGGGGTGGGGGGGGGTGAAGTACACTAAATCCTGAAGCTTGTACCGTGCAGGTTTACCAGAAATGCAAGCCTGGTTGCTTCAGGCGTGGCCAGGAACATGTATAGAGTGGGTAACTATATAAAGGACAATCTTGATGACATACTATATCCTTACCGAAGGCGACCCAAGTAAGGTTGCTGAATCACGGCTGCCATGTACAATAATAAAGGAATGTTGTCAAGATTCCAAGAAGCGGGAAATTAGCCTCGTCTGGTCTAATCATCCAAATTTGCAATTTTTGCTGTTTGCGCTTCTTTCTTTCTTTTTCTATTGTCTATGAAGCAATAATACTGTTGTTTGACATGGGGAAACTGGTGGTTACAATGCATGCCTTGGATGGTTTTATTTGTTTACCCGATCAATATTATAGTTAATGATAACCGACAGTAATAATGACAAATTGCCTTTCTCGTAAAGATTGTGCACATTACACATACGTGAGCCCTGGAATTTTTTGTTATTTTTTGGTGGGGTGATGGTGGTTGTTCGACTATGATATTGTAAGAACTTGTAACCAATCAATCAATCAATAACATAAAATAGTTGGATCCATACCTTTCTCGCATTACAGATTTACCTTTTTGTTTTTCTTTTGCCAGGGCCAGGGGGGGAGGGGGGGAGGGTGGGGTGGGGCTAGGGTTCACTTATCAGATGTTCTAACTTCTGATTCGTTTGCTTGTGGACAACAAGGACTATATCCAGAGTATCGAATCCGAATTGCCATGCGTCAGGTACAACTGTTTAACTGCTAAATTAAATTGGGTTTAGGTGGAAGGCGGCAGGAACAGGATGTGGCCGATCTCAACGTCATGGATTAGTTTAGATTTAAGAAATCTACTCTCTCTCTTAAGTCTTAGCTAATGTTGTTTGGTTTGACAGATAATTAAAAAAAGTAAAGGGGAAAATTCTTCAGGCTGGTTGCGGTATGAATCTGAGCCAGATACAAACTTTGTATGCAGTCCTGTTTTGCATCTGTTTGTTTGTAATTATGATTTACATTTTTATCTGATACACAATTTGTACTTTGTGTATATGCACTTGCTGTTAGTATATTTTACATTTCAATGACTTTATAGACTGATGTAAATTTGTACCATCTTTCTTTTACATCAATTCTCTCTCATATAAAATAGGGAGATCATATCATCTTACTTCCTCATTCTCGAGTAAATAATCACCCTCCTACCTCCGTTCCATTTTGTGGGACAATGCCATTTTACTTTTCATGAACAAATAAGACAAGATCAAAATATATTCAACCTATTAGCACTCCCATTCATTTGCAACAGTATAAATGTAATTTACAGTTTTCACTGCAATCAAATGCAGCTTAAGCAATTATATGAACTTATTAAGAGCTATTTTTTATTGGATAAATTTCCCAAAGGCTGAGTTTGGAAGAAGTATAAATGCAAATATGTAGAGTGCAAAACCTTATATTTTTTATTATTTTGTATGTATTTTCGCTGTACATATTTGCATTTGTATTGCTTCCAAACTGAGCCTAAAACTTCTCTTCAACCTTTTGTCTTCTATTTTCTATCAAAACAAATATAATTTGGGAATCTCACAAAAGAAATATTATTGCTATTAGTTTGACTATGATACATAAAAGCTAGTAACATCATCTTGTATCTTTAAAGTGGTAACCGCCGGGGGTTTGATTGGACAAAGCTCAACTCTTTCTAGAGCATAGATTTTTCTTTATTTATTACAACTTGACTAATTTGTTTGGCTGTTACTTGCAAAATAGTATTAGAATTGGTAGCCGTTACTTACAACTCCATTCTTTCTTTGCGTTAGTTATCGAAGTTTTGTATTGGCGCCAGACCGCTCAGGTTTGTTTGACTTCAGTCTTTATCTTTCGTATCAAATTATGGAGGAAAGTAGGAAACGCTCCAAAATGGCGATTTCATGTCTCTTTGTCTAATAGCAAGCACTCTTATCAGTTGCCAAAATGGAGTAGCTTACCTGCAAAATCGGTCATGATCGCCGTCGCTGAGTCTCGGTCTCAACCCGATCGCTTAGGTGGTCCAAAGTTCAAAGTTCAAACTATTTGTAAGCCAACGAAAAAAAGAGGGTAACCCTGAAGTTTTGTATCATTGTAAAATCCTCCCTTGAAGTTTGGTAATTGCAATCATCTTTATTGAACTTTGGGACACAATTACAAGTAAGGTGGCGTTTGATAACCGTTTTCAGAAACGCTGCTTTTTAGATGCCAATCTCGTTTGGGTTGCCCTCTTATTAGTAGGCCAGAAACTCAAATTCAGATCTTAATTTATAAGAGGCGGATCGGGTTCTTAATGCGGTAAGATGCGATTTAGACCTGTGCGAAGGACATAAATGTCCTCATAAAAATTTAAAAGTGACCTGTTTTGTCCTTCATATAAAGCAAAAAATACGTCATTCAACTCCTCACTAGAACAAGAACGAAAGCTCCACCACCGTCGAGTTCTCTCACAGGTATGTTTCGATTTAAAGGTGGCTTCAATTTTTTCACGATTTCTTCCACGAGTTTAATCCATTGCTACTGATTTTTGTTTCTCTCGTTTCTCGGTATCCAGTATTCTCGACTCGACTTCGATTTTCTCCATTCTCTCTCGATTTTCTCCAGTCTCTAGCAGGTATGTCTCTATTGTCCTTTATTGTCGTTGTTTCTTGTTCTATTTCATCCAACATACTTGTAGTAGTTAGGGGTGTAAACGGTATTCAAAAATCCGATTTTGAATTCGATATTCAATATAATCGAGTCGAATTCGGATAATTTGAATATCTAATTGGTTGAATTCGGATATGACTTGATTCAATTTGATAAATATCTGAATTCAACCGATTATTTAATTCTTATATATAATATATAAAAATGTTTTATATAATTTATATATATAATAAGGGAAAATCTATGATGCGGAAAAGATATGGTATGGAAAGAGTTTTGACCAATCAAAACCCACCCAATGAATTTTGATAAATAACACCTGATTGGCTGTCATTTCTGATTCCAATTAACTGGTCAGAAGTTTTTCAGATATTATATCTTTTCCATATCAGAGTCGAACCCATATAATAATTAAATTATATAAATAATTTATAATTTATATACTTTATATCAATAAAATATTTATTAATTATCTAAAATAATTAATTAATCGAATTCAGATTGAATCGAATATTCAGATATTTAATCGGATTCGAATTCAAATATTAATTTTCAACATCCATCGGATATCAAATCAAATTCGAATATCGAATTGTCTAATCGAATTCGAATACATATATTGCCTGATCCGATTTGAATTCGATCCTAATAGTTCACCTTGCTTAAACTGGTTCCTGGACAAGTAGAGTAAGTAGTTCACCACTTCACCTTCGAAGCTTTGATGCCAAAGGAATTAATGATTAGAATCCTAGTAGTGGTTTAAAGGGGTTGTTGGAGAAAGACCTGAAATGGAAAATACCTTCTCTTCTCTCTCATTAAGCAAGTTTTCCAGAATCAGAAGCAGAAGCAGAGCGGAGGAAGAATCGAATAAACTAAAGACATCCTATCAGGTCTAGGATTTTAGACGAAAATAAGACGACGGTGTTTTCTTTTTTCTTTGAAAGGATATTCTTAAATTTTGCAAATAAGATAACTATGCAATAGCAATTTTTAGTGTTGAGTGCTTTCTTTGCTCACTCCACTTTGTAATAATCTTAGCTCTTGATCCGCTTAAAGTTGGTGATCAAAGTCAATAGATGACCAATTTGTTTGATAATAGAATTTCAGTTTCCCTCCCTAGACCCTGATATATATTCCACATAGAAATTAGTATATTGGAGTTCGGATTATTTGAGGGCTGTTTAACCAATAATATTTTATTGTTTCAGCCATGTGCATTATTGGTTAAATTTGGGGCATTATTATTGGTTAAACACCCCTTAACAAAGCCACCTAGTGCAATTTATATGGATTTCGATTTAATCATACTTCTGTGGGGTGCTATTGATATTGGGATCCATCTATGATGTTATTTCTTTTTTAATTCGATTAATATCATGGATTCTAGTGACAATATGTGGTCTTAATCAAATCATTGTTATTAGGAACAGTCCAAGTGAGTTTGGATCATGACATTAATGCATACATAGAATAACATGATAAATGCAGATAATTTCAAGTTATCTATGATTTCTTATTGTTTTGAGATTTTTCCTCTTGTGATAACTCTAAATTCTTTGAGATTGGATTTTCTACTTTGACATGGGTTATACTTTATCATTTATAGGGGGTTAGGAATGGTTATTGGAGATAAATTTGATAAAACCACTTGGAAGGACCCAGCCTTTCAAAAACTATTGTTAGACCTATGCATTGATGAAGTGTCCACCCATGGGAGACAAAGTGGTTCATTGAAGAAAGAATCTTAGGCACAGATTCAGACAAAGTTAATGGAAAATATCCAAAAGAATTTTTTATAGAAACAACTAAAGAATGGGTTCAATTATTTGAAGAGAAAATATCAACTATGGGTGACACTTATCAATAGGATTGGAAATGGGTACTATCATTTGATTTTTAGTAATTTATTTTTTAAATTTTCAATTTTGTATACACTTTATTTGAAGTAATTATTAATTATCTAATTTTTATTAATTATTAAATATTTTAATATTATTTTGAATTGAATAAATTAGTTTTTTATCAGTCATTAATGATTTTAATATTTTTTATTAGTGATTAACTATTTTTATTAATTTTACTTGTGTTATTTATTAATTATTAATTATTTTTGTTAATTAGTAATTTTAATTATTTTATTAAATTTTAAAAAATATTTTATTTTTTTATTTATGTAAATTATGAATTATGAATTATTTGTATTAATTATTAGTTATTTTTCTTTTTATTAAGTATTAATTATTTTAATATTTTAATTATTCATTAATTATTTTAATATTTTTGTTAGTCATTAATTTTACTTGTGTTATTTATTAATTATTAATTAGTAATTTTTATTTATTATATTAAATTTTAGAAATTATTTTTAGTTTTTATTTTTGTAAATTATGAATTATGAATTATTTTTATTAATTATTAGTTATTAATTATTTTAATATTATTTTTAATAATTTTAATTATGATATTTGTTAATTTATTATTTTTTTATTCATATTATTTCAACATTATTTTGAAGTTGATAACAATTTTTTATGAGATGGTGCAAATTAAACAAAAAATTACCAAATAGTATGCTGTGGGAGTAAAATTAGTGAATTTCAGATGTTGTAGGATTGATAAAAAACAAACAAACTTATTGATTTAGAACCTCTAAAAGTAGAAAAGTACCTATGCTTCTTTTTAGATTTTAGAGCGTGAGACAGTATAAAGTTATACCCAGCCCAAAGCCTGAGCTCGAGACAATGTAAAGTTGGATTCAAAGCCCAGCCCGTGAACAAGCCTACCTTTGAGTGATTGATATAAAAGGCAAATTTGAAAAATAAGTTAATTTCAAAAAAGAGGTTGAAATGGTTTGGGTTAGTGATTCATATGTGATAAAAACTTAAAAAATAAAAAGAGGGTATAGTTATAATTATGTCAAAAAATTGAAAGGAGGTGATTACAATTACCAAAGTTTTGAGGATGCTTCAGCAAAAATATACTAAAATTTGACCAAAACCATTTTTGGCAAGTTCAACTTCAATTGTCTCCAAATATCCACATACCCCATCTTGGTCTTGGTGATTTGGTGAGCGTCTTAACTACCAAATAGCCAACGTGCGCTTGAACGCTTGTAAATCTCCACGTGGCTAATTTACTGTAATTTAATTTTCTAAATCAAGCATATTTCTCGACGGTCCACGTGGGAAGTGACGCGCTATCAGAGAGAGAGAGAGAGAGAGGTTAGATAGTTGAGCCGCAAGCGCAAAACACACAAACGAAGGTTACGCAACGGCAAGCAAAACATATGGGTTTGTCTGGCCGGCAAGCATCCGCTTGTATAGGAGAGGAAAGCAACTCTTAACCCTAGTTAAAATTCTCCCGATTTCTGAGGAGGGCCTCGAATTCGAAGTCGGAAAACATTGACACCCTGAAATAGATTGTCGAATCGATGTTATTATTACCTATTTCTCTTAACGATGTTTGTGTTTCGTCCCATCTAGTAGATTCTCTGCGATTCAGGCACCCCATTTTTGGTTTTTACTCTTTCTCTCTCTATCCTGTGCTCCGTCTCCTTCCTACTAGATTGGGATAGAGAGAGATGTATTATTATTGCTCTTTTGAAGCGCAAGGCAGAATCTCTTTTGTTGGTCTCTAACTCTCGTTTGACTGGATTGCCCAAGCCAATGCAATGAATGCGGATTCGTTGTTGAAGAAATTGAATCGACTATAACCAATAGCAGTTCTTTTTTTCTTTGTTCTTTTACCTTTCATCTTTGAACGAGCGAGCGATTGAGACGTGATTTTTGAAGCCAATTTTTGGAATGAGAAAAACGAAGGATTGGTACATCTCTTTATAGATACTCGGTTTTGTTGGATTCTCTTATCTTATTTCAGTTGAAGAAACGAATGGCCGTCGCCGTTGCTTCTTATAGGCGAGCGGTATTGTTGGGGACGAATTCATGGATTTACTTAACTAAGTTGAGAGGCATTGAAGGATCAAATACGGCAAATGCCGTAGACCGGTTCTTGCTTGGTGCTCATTCGTTTAGGATGCCTGCTTCTTTGGCCTTTAATTCATCATCATTTAACAGGTTCGATTGCAGGCTGATATCTCAGCTTCAGATGATGAAATCAAATGGCAAGCGTGCATTTCTTGTCGATACATTGGCTTTGGTAATTAATCTTCAATGTATATAACGAGTCAATGCTTAAAATAAATAGGTTTTTATTGCTTAGCTTACTGTATGAAATGATGAGAAGGTTTGCATCTGACGTTCACGTTCAGGTTAGGAGATTAGAAGCACAAGGCGTGCCTTCTAATCAAGCCGAAGCGATAACAACTGCTATCACTGAGGTTTTGAATGACAGCTTGGAAAATGTTTCTCAATCCTTTGTTTTGAAAGGAGAGATGCAGAAAGTAAGGATTTTCGTTTTTTCTCCATTTGATCCTTTATGTTGTTTCTCTCATTGAGATAATCTTCTGCTTTGTATTTTGATTTTTGGGGCCATTGATCATTTATTTTTCCATATAAGGACAATACTTTCTTCTCTGATTTTGAATAAACAGTTTTTTTAAGGGTGTGCGTTTGTGCAATATTTAATGCAACCAACTTCCTATTCTATTACTTCTAACCTATTAATTATGTGTTTTTCTAGATCGAAATGATACAAGAAGCTAACTTGTCAAAATTCAAATCCCAGGTGCAAAATTCACAGGTACTAATTGAATCCTGCATTTTCTTTCTACAAATATGGAATCTTCAATATTGTTTTAGTTTTCCATGTTTGCATCTTTCCAATGAGTTGGACCTGGTGGAGTTCCATTGAGAAAAAAATGATGAAAAGGTTATGATTACAAAGGATGCATCATGTCAAAACACCCCAAGTACTTGGGTTCGAGTCTGAGAGCCGCCAGATGTGATCCAATCCAATAAAAGAATAGTAAAATATTTCAAATTATAGGAGAGAAGAAGAAGAAGAAGAAGAAGAAGAAGAGAACAACAACAACAAGAAGAAAAGGATGGAGAAGAAGGGAGTAAGAAGGAGGAGTTTGATGATCTCCTCTCACCCCTCATTAATTCTTCTATTAATCTTCATTAATTGGGTTAATTACAAGTCTGCCCTTAAGTGGGCAACCAACTAAGCAAGAACTTTAAAAGAACTTATAAAAGAGATTAACAGGCCCATAAACCCATTAATATACGAAACAAATAACATACTACTTAAACATAAAAACAAATACTAAGGCCCATTCGGCCTAGTCTCTCTACACTCCCCCTCAAGCTGAGCATAGATGTCAATCATGCCCAGCTTGCTTATATAGTGTGTCAGCTTCCCTTATGGAACACCTTTGGTTAAAACATCAACCAATTGCTCTTTTGAAGAGATAAATTGCAAGCAAACTTCCCCTGAAGCAACTCTCTCCAGTATAAAATGTTTATCAACCTCTATGTGCTTAGTTCTGTTATGTTGAAGAGGATTATGTGCAATGTTGATAGCTGTCTGGTTGTCATAGTAGAACATCATTGGCTTTTCATAGTCAATACCCAACTCTTCCAAAGTGATATCAACCACAGTAATTATGACATTCCATGTGCCATTACCTTGTACTCTAGTTCAACTGAGGATTTTTTTTTTTTTTGATGAATAAGTTCAACTGAGGATTTGGCTACTACATACTGCTTCTTACTCCTCCATGAGACATTGTTCCCTGCCATCAAAGCACAATATTTTGAGGTGGATCTATTATCATCAATACCTTTCCCTGGCCTTTCAAGAAACACAAAACTCTTTCTGCAACAACCAAATGTGTATCTCTGGAGAATGCATAAACTGACTAATAACACTCACTACATAGAAAATATCTGGCCGAGTCATGCAGAGATATAACAACTTCCCTAGCAGTCTCTGAAACACTCCCCTATTAGACAACAAATCACTATCAGTAGCAGAGAGCTTATGATTGAGGTCTATAGGGGTGGAAGTCAATTTAGCACCAAGTTTACCAGTTTCTGCAAAGAGGTCAAGAACATACTTGTGTTGAGAAATGAAGATACCATCCTTAGATCTAGCAATTTCAATTCCCAAGAATATCTGAGATCCCCCAATTCCTTGATCTCAAATTTAGAGTTAAGAAATCTTTTGAGTTTAATCACTTCTTGGGTGTTATTACCTGTAACCACAATGTCACCAACACAAACAATCAGAAAAGTCACCAAGGAGTTACTTCTTTTTAGAAACAAAGTATGGTTAGATTGGGTTTGTGTGTAACCAAAGGAGACAAAGGCAGCTCTCAATCTCTCAAACCATGCTCGAGGAGATTGTTTTAGACCATAAATGGATTTCTGCAGTTTATACACCTTCCCTTGCATTTCCTGTCCATACACCTCTGGAGGCAAAGACATATAGACCTCTTCATGTAGGTCTCCATTCAAGAAGGCATTTTTAACATCAAACTAGTGGAGGGGCCAATCAAAAGTAGCAGCTAAAGACAATAAAATTTGAACTGAAGTCATCTTAGCTACAGGAGCAAAAGTCTCAGGGTAATCAATACCATACATCTGAGTGTAGCCTTTAGCAATCAATTTAACCTTAAATCTCTTAATAGCGCCATCGGAATGATACTTAATAGTGAGCATCCATTTAATTATAAAAAAAAAGTGAACACCCATTTACAACTCACTGGTTCCTTCCCTTCAGGCAAATCCACAATATCCCAAGTATGGTTCTTATGCAAAGTATCTAGTTCAATCATTATACCATCCCTCCGTTCAGGTTTAGATAGGGCTTCTAGTACAGACTTGGGAATCACATGGGTAGAAACACAGGCAAGAAAAGAGTAATAGGTAGGGGATAAAAGGCTATAGGATATGTGTTTGGAGATACAATGTGCTGTACACTTCCACTTGCCTTTGTGAAGGGCAATAGGAAGGTCAAGGTCTAGGAAGATAGTAGAAGGGTTAGATGAAGGTTGACCTGTTACCTCAAAAGTGAGAGGTGCTAGAGGCTCTATTGAAGGAGTGGAAATAGTAGAAATCACTGATTGCAGATTTAGTCGAATTTCTTGTGAAGGGAAAGAGGAGGAAGATGAAGATTTCAGCAGTAGAGAAGAAATGAGAAGGAAAAAAGAGTAGGAAGTCAACCAGGATTCTTAGATTAACCCTAGCCGCCAACCCCTCATTATATTTATACTTAACTTAAAGGATGAGATATTACAAGGATGCCCTTTGTAGGGCGGCTACTAATGTAGCTGAACAATCACAACTTAAAAACATAAACTAATGGGCCTAAAGCCCAATAACTTCCTAGCTAAACAACTTAAAATAAGAATAAAAACAACTAGTCCCAACTCAACACTCTCCCTCAAGTTGGGAGTAAATGTCACACATTCCCAACTTGCGTAGATCCTGCTCCAGTTTGTTCTTTGCAACACCTTTTGTGAGAACATCAGTGAACTGCAGATCATAAGCAATGTATGGAAGACAAACTTCTCCAGAAATCACTCTTTCTCTGATAAAATGTCTATCCACTTCAATGTGCTTAGTTCGGTCATGCTAGACTAGATTATGGGCAATGTTAATTGCTGCCTGGTTATCATAGTACAACACATAGGTTCTTCTGCCTGTACACCAATTTCTTCTAATAGGGAACGAATCCAAAGAAGTTCTGAAACTCCATGTGCCATGACCCTGTATTCAGCTTTAGCACTTGATCTTACCACCACTGTTTGTTTCTTATTTTTCCACGAGACAAGGTTACCCCCAACAAGGGTGCACACTCCTGAAGTTGATCTCCTGTCATCAAGGCATCCTGCCCAATCTGCATCTGTATAAGCCTCTAGTTTCAACTATCCATGATCAGTAAACAATATGCCTCTGCCCGGGTGTCCCTTCAGATAAGCAAGAATCCTGTCAACTGCCTCCCAATGCTGGACTCGTGGAGCATGCATGTATTGACTTACCACACTTACTGCATAGGAAATGTCTGGTCTTGTCATACACATGTATAGCAGCCGACCCACAAGTCTCTGATATCTCCCAATGTCCTTTACTGGCTCACCTTCTAATGCATTGATTCTATGGTTCTGATCAATAGGGGTACTGATTGCCTTCGTTCCAAGCTCCTCTGTCTTTTGAAGAAGATCCAAGACATACTTCCTTTGAGAGATAAAAATTCCATGTTTTGACCTTACAATTTCAATGCCTAAGAAGTATCTCAGTTCTCCAAGATCCTTAATTTCAAATTCTTTATGTAGATTCCTTTTCAGACAATCAATCTCACTTAAGTCATTCCCCGTGACAACAATATCATCCACATAAACAATTAGGACTGACACCAAAGATCCCCTTCGCTTCACAAACAAGGTATGATCGGATTGAGTCTGAGTGTAGCCAAAAGCAATCAAGGCCTTTCTGAATCTGTCAAATCATGCTCTAGGAGATTGTTTCAAGCCATAAAGTGACTTCTTAAGCCTGCATACCTTTCCCTTTTTAGCATCACTGTAGAAACCAACAAGAAGATCCATATACACTTCCTCTTGCAGATCCCCATTTAGGAAAGCATTCTTCACATCAAGTTGAAACAAGGGCCAAGAGTATGAGGTAGCAAGAGAAAGAAGTATTCGAACAGAGGTCATCTTTGCAATTGGTGCAAAAGTCTCTAAGTAGTCAATGCCATAGGTCTGTGTGTACCCTTCTGCAACAAGTCTTGCCTTATACCTTTCTATACTTCCATCTGCCTTATATTTTACTATGTAAACCCATTTGCATCCAACTGTCTCCTTGCCTTCTAGTAGATCCACAATGTCCCATGTCTGATTCTTAATCAAAACTGCCATATCTTCCTGCATAGCTGTCTTCCACTCAGGTTTAGAGAAAGCCTCACTAACACTCTTGGGTATAGACACCGAGTCAAGAGAGGAAAGAAAAACACGGTAGGAAGGAGAAAGTCCACTGTAGGATAAGTACTGTGAAATACAATGAGCAGTACACTTTCTCTTCCCTTTTCTGAGAGCAATAGGAAGAGCAAGGTTATCTGTAACAGGGTTAGTAGAATCAATGGGAACTGAAACAATAGCGGGACCAAGAGGAATACCTGAATCTGGAGTCTCCAAGGAACCGACAAGAAGTGATGTGAGTTTTGTTGTAGTGGAATCAACCTCCTTGTGAAGTCTGTCATAAGTAATGCTGGTAAGGTAGGTGACACAGGAGGGTCAAGCACAAGAGTAGACACAGGGACTGGAACTGGGAGAGGAATAGACTATTGATTCACTTCCCCAAAACACTCCCCTGAGAAGGTTTCTTTGAGAAGAAGTATGTGGATTCAAAAAGGTGACATCCATGGTAACATATTGGCTCCTAGAGACACACTCTATTGAAGGAGTGGAAATAGTAGAAATCACTGATTGCAGATTTAGTCGAATTTCTTGTGAAGGGAAAGAGGAGGAAGATGAAGATTTTAGCAGTAGAGAAGAAAAGAGAAGGAGAAAAGAGTAGGAGGTCAACCGGGATTCTTAGATTAACCCTAGCCGCCAACCCCTCATTATATTTATACTTAACTTAAAGGATGAGATATTACAAGGATGCCCTTAGTAGGGCGGCTACTAATGTAGCTAAACAGTCACAACTTAAAAACATAAACTAATGGGCCTAAAGCCCAACAACTTCCTAACTAAACAACTTAAAATAAGAATAAAAACAACTAGGCCCAACTCAACAGAAACAACTTTCCCGTGCTTGAATCTTTGTCTTTGGTACCACCTTTGGACAATGGGATGTGAGTGAAAACTAGGAGGGTGATCTGGAGGAGTAGGAGGAGCAGGAACATGAGAGGTGGACCCAATGGAAGGAGAATCAATAGAGGAAGATGTCTCAACAGAAGACTCAAAGGGAACTGGAAGAGGAACAACTAGGGACATAGCAAATGGCTCCTCAGAATGCTCCCCCTTGGGAGAAACATCAAAGAAAGGAGTAGACTTAGCAAATATGACATCCCTAGAGACAAAACGGATGCCACGAACTGGATCAAAACAACAATATCCCTTCTATGTGGAGGCATATCCTAAGAAGACACACTTATGTGCCTTAGGCCCAAATTTATGTCTCTGATGATTATGAACATGTACATAGCAGGTGCATCCAAAAACTCGGAGAGGAAGAGAAAAGAGGTCCTCATCCGGAAAGAGAAGGCTAAATGGGGTTTTGAAACCTAGAACCCGAGAAGGCATATGATTAATCAAATATGTGGTTGCAAGAACAACATCCCCCTAAAATTTGATAGGAACATGTGATGCAAACAAGAGGCATATAGCATCCTCAACTACATGGTGGTTCTTCTATTCCGCCACTCCATTCTGTTGTGGAGTGCAGGAACAAGAAGTCTGATGAATAAACCCAAAGGTCTCAAAGTATGATGAAATGTTCTTTTCAAAATATTCCTTAGCATTATTAGAGCGGAATATTTTGATCTGGGTGTTAAACTGAGTAAGAATAAGTTCATGAAACTTTTGCACAATGGTTGGAAGTTCATCTTGAAATTTCATAAGGTAAATCCAAGTATAACGAGAATAATTGTCAATGAAGAGGATAAAATACTTGTAATCCCCCATAGTAGGCGGATGATATGGCCCCCATACATCAGAGTGCACAATATGAAAAGGAGAAATAGATCTTTTATTGCTTACTAAAGAAGAATGTCTACAATGCTTTGCAAGTTCACATGACTCATAATGAAGACTCGATAAAGACATTCCCTTAAACATATTGGGAAACAAATGACTCAAAACAGAAAAATGTAAATGACCAAACTATAAATGACATGACATGAATCTATCAAAAGATTGACAAAACAGACTCCAAGGCTACTCCATTAGGTGGTCCAAGACTCCTATCAGGTGTGTCCAGCAAGTATATTCCATTCACCCCATGGTCACTCCCAATCGTCCTTTGAGATGCTAGGTCCTGAAAAACACAATGGGTAGGAAAAAAGGTTATGCTACAGTTCATGGATTTAGTCAAGCTACTAACAGATAAAAGGTTGGTATTAAGTTTGGGGACATGAAGAATAGAGGATAAGATAAGGGTGTTAGAGGCCTTGATATCCCCTTTGCCAGAGATGGGAGCAAGAAACCCATCAGCAAGGGATTTGTTCTCTCTACTAGAGAGGAGTTGATATGAACAAAAGAGGTTAGATAAACTGGTCGTATGGTCTGATGCACCAGAATCAATAATCCAAGGGATTTTATGATTATCTGAAACAATAGCATGATTTGTAGAAGCACGTGTACCTGAGTGAGCGAATGCGGATGATGAGGTGTTGCTAGAAGGGTTGGATGCTGGGACAATGGTTTCCAAGTGATACAAGAACTTCCCATACTTTTCAAACTCTACCTTTACTACTGCCAGTTGCTCCATAGCTGATTTTTCTTCACTTCTCCTATTCCCTCCTTCAGGTACTGTGACAACATTAGCATTCTTAGGCTTTCCACTTTGACCATTCTTCTTAAAATTACTGTTATTGCTGTTATTTCGAAACCTGTTCGAGAGAAGATCTAGATGAAGTTTCCAGCAGGTGTCCTTAGTATGCCTTGGTTTCTTGCAGTATTCACATATCACTTCTTTCTTCTCAGTTGGATCCTTTAGCTTTATTCCAGCATGTGCATATGCCTGGGAAAGAGTGATCTCATCCTTGGCCAGAATATTCTCCCTAGTAATGTTGAACTCTGGGTTGAGTCTTGAAGAAACTCAAACACCCTGTTTCGTTCCATGAATATTTGAATGTCTCCGCATCCTTGGTGCTCTCTCGTACCATTGTTTCTATAATGTCAATCTTCTGCCATAGTGACTTCAACACTGAGGAGTAGACAACTACGCTCTTCTCCCCCTATTTTAGACTTTTCACATCATTCTTCAACTTGTAGGCCCTTGCAATATTCAATTTCTAAAAGTGCGTTTCTATAACACTATCCCAAATCTCCTTAGCTGAAGTCATCCAGAGATAATGTTGACTTATGTGAGGCTGCATAGAATTGGCTAACCATCCAATCACTGTGTAGTTCTCCTACATCCACTTCTCATATGTAGGATTAGTCTCTGCCAGTTTCTCCTTATTGCCCGTGAGAAGCCTCGGTTTACCTCTACTACAAACATAAATCTTTATAGATTGTGCCCATGCCAAATAATTTGTTCCATCCAGTTTGATTGTAGTCACTCCTGTCAAAAGGGAATCTATTGGACCAACCCCTGACACTGAGATCTGCTTCATCTCACTTCCAAATTGCTCCATTGACCAAACAAAAGTCAAAAAACAAGGTTTTCAATCTTTATAGACTTAAGGTTAGTTCAACACCTAAAGGTCCCAAAACTAGGGTTTCATTGCACCCAACTTCCGGAGAGAAAGAGAGAAGTAGCCACTCCTACCAGAGCTTCCAAAATCTCTTCCAACTGCAATCGCCTACTTCTGGAGATCAAAAGGAGCCCTCCAAGCCTTGAGTGCCACACCAAAACAGTCTCTTTAACTTGTAGTTGGAAACTCTCTAGTCGGCTAGGGTTTTGGGCAAAAAATCAGCAACCCCACTTTCTTGGAAATCTACAGCCAGATTTTGACTCTCCAAATCCTCTACCAACTAGGCAAAAAAGTTCTCTGAATAATCAACAACTTATCTCTCCATACACTCTTCTAATCTAAGGGTGTATGGGAAAAGAAAAGAAAACTAAAAGAGGAGGAAGACCTGCTTTGATACCAAGATGTGATTCAGTCCAATAAAATAA
This sequence comes from Nelumbo nucifera, assembly GCF_055504915.1. Lineage (NCBI taxonomy): Eukaryota > Viridiplantae > Streptophyta > Magnoliopsida > Proteales > Nelumbonaceae > Nelumbo > Nelumbo nucifera. Next base: position 26,811,430 of record NC_142653.1, read on the forward strand.
CAGTAAAATATTTCAGATTATAGGAGAAAAGAAAAAGAAGAAGAAAACAGCAAGAAGAAGAATAAAAAGACGAAGAAGAAGGGAGTAAGAAGGAGGAGTTCGATGATCTCCTCTCACCCCTCACTAATTCTTTTATTAATCTTCAATAACTGGGTTAATTACAAGTCTTCCCTTAAGTGGGCGGCCAGTTAAGCAAGAACTTTAAAAGAACTTATGAAAGAGATTAACAGGCCCATTAACATACAAAACAAATAACATACTACTTAAACATAAAAACAGATACTAGGGCCCATTTGGCCCAGTCTCTCTACACAGCCACTTTGTGCAAAACATGTCAAAGGTTAGGACTGTATCCAGTCTACTCCTCCCAAGACCCCAGATAGCTGGGACCAACATTGGTTAATGGCGTTTATTTCTTTGGATCATTAAGAGATATTGGTAGAAAGCAAATTGACAAGGGGGTAATGTATTCCTAAACAAAACTAAATCCAAAAGGTTTCTCAAAGGACAGAAGTGAGCAAAGTTAGCAATGTAATGGAACTGACTAAAGAAAAGCTATCTTGATAGGGATAACCCCAAGAACATAAAGAAATAAAACAAAAGAAAAAATATTTTTTCTTTGAGTAGGAAGAAAAGCAAACGTTTTCCCTTAATCATCTTGTGAATATAGAGCTTCCTATCCAAATGAAAAAGGAGAATTTCATGGTCACAAAGGGGCGGATAAAGTAAAATTCACTGACTTATGACTGCCTATGCAAACCCATTTGCAGGGGATTGGACCTACCATTCAATGTTTCTCATTTAGAGATTCTTTATGCAACTCAGGCTAGTTTGTTTTTTATTATCTTTTTATCAGAACATCATCAGAGTAGATTGAATTACCGTGAATTCATACATAGAAGGTGATGAAGGAAAGCAGATTTTAATGGTCTCTAAGAATGAAACGGTTGGAAGGAAATGATTGATAACATGGCTTTTAGATAGAATGTAATAAACTTATTTCCCTTCAGCTTGATGCAAAAGAATAGAAAGAACAAGAAACAAGAAAAATGGGGAATTGAAAATCTGGTATTGGTAATAAACTCGTTTCCCTTCAGCTTAAGAAACAAGAATTGTAATTACTGTTGTAAATTTATCAATGATGGGGCCAAAAGTAATCAATAAGATAATTGTACGAAGTCCTTTTTTTTCAGGAAGTGGGGTTGATGCAGGATGCTAAAATTCAGAAATGAAGGGGAATTACTTGATCTTCAAGTTGAAACTGGAGAGAAAACATCTCATGTCTGTTATTCTGCTTGCAGCAACAATTTGGAGTGTCTCAGAACTCGTTAAATTTGCCTGATGTTGGTGTTATTAGAAAGCTATTCAATTATCTACCCAACAAGCTGAAGATCACATTAAGCAAGTTATGGTAGATTTAGGTACAACTGACGAATTTATGATGGGAATTATATATATATTTTTTGGTTGTTTATATTTTTTGGTTGTTTTGAGTCAGAGTTCTAGTAGTTTAAAGGATTTTTGTTAGGTATTGATTTTAAAAGTTGTTTCCTTGTCATAAACTTATGTCAAGCTTGCAGTGGAGAAAAAGTCAATTTTTAGGTCTTTTAAGGGACTTATAGTCAATCTTGAAGATTGAAGTTAGTCCAACCATGGGCATGAGCTGGAGAGTGACTAGGAGTCTTTTGATTAGGGAAACAAGTATGATAAAGGTCCATTTTGTTGCTGTGAAAGAGGAGGATGATAACTGGAGTAAAATTTGTCTTTGGCTTAGTTTTCTTTAGTACTAATGCCAAATTTTTGTTTGATGATGCTGCATTTTTCAAGAGGCTACTAGGTGTTGATTCCTAGTAAGCCTAGGTGCTGATTCTTGGGTGATTTTTTAACTTGTTTCTTTTTCAGGTCAATCCTACATCGGAGGTCATTTAGCTTGGTGATTCTTGGCTGCATAGATCTCTTTGCTAGATGATTTATCTTCCAAAAATAAGTTAAGGAAAATAGGTTTCTAAAGGGGTCATTTAGCAAGGTGGATGATGTGGTGATTCCAAATTACCTATCTAACGTGGGAACCTCTAGATTGGTTTATGCATTCAATTCCTAGTCTAGTTCAACTTTATGTCCCCATATATTTGACTTCTCCAATTAATATTTGGAAAATTCTTATCTAAATAATTCCTCAAAAAAGGACCTATGGTTTTTTGAAGGTGGACTGACAATGCTATTTTTTGGTTTTATAGTTTTTGTTTATTGGGAAATGTTTTCTTCATATGTTTGTATTATCATTATATGAATATAATTTCTGTTTTTCATGTACACCAGCTTATTCTAAGTTATTTCTGTTAAATTGCACGTATAGGTAAATCTACAATTTATATCTTATGGTATATTGATTAAACTCTTAAGGACACATTTACTCTTTGGGTTTTCCCAAGTTGTGTCAAATACATGTGACATATCAGAGTTAGACACCAGTATGTGATATTTGCTTGTTACATAGGTTTAGATATACTATAAAACATCACAACCATCTATTATCCAAAAGAAAAATAATAAAGAAATCACAGGCAGCCCCTTAGTCCTCCCTCTGGTAAACTACTTGGGTAAAGAGCTATTGTGATACAATTACGGAAAAGCCATTCTGACCCCAGATTTGGAATCCATTTCATCTGAACTGATCCATCAGTTACACCTTATTTCATTCAAAAAGTGAGCCAGATTCCAAGGTCCACTTATTAGGCTCCATTTGATTTCCTCCCTATACAAATTCTGGTGAGAAGGGCTCTTACCTCACTTCAGAAGCTCAGTGAACTTCTGGCTTCTGAAGTGTCTTTTGGATATTAAGACTTAAGAGAGCTTTGGTCAGATGAACACATCTATATCATAGAACAGTGAGCTTCTTCATTCTATTTTCTATAACTATACTGGTAGCATTACTACCATTAGAGTGGCACATTGGTTATGCATGAGGTTGTCTTGCAGTTATATTGTTCAGGGTTGGTCTCATGTGGCAAGATCCCCTACTTCTAGGCTAGGCCAGTTGGTAAAGTGTTAGGGGAATTGAACTGTAGATCTGGAATCAAATTCCACCTTAACAATTCTGATTACTAACCATTGAGCCAATTGCTTAGCCAAAAAAAAAAAATCCTTTTTCTCTTGGCAACTTCTCAGGTTTGGGTTCTCCCTCCTTAAGGAGCAATTTAGCTCAATTTCAGTGTCTGCTTCATGAACCAGGGGCCCTTTAGAGTGAGGGAGCCATCTAGGGGTGCAACAAGATAGCATTTAGTGGTTGGTCTCATTGAATTAGGGGATTTGCTTCCAGATAGATTAAATTTTTGCTTCAGGTTCTCAGGCTGATGGCAGTTTTTTGTGTGTGTGTTGGGGAAGGAGGGGGGGAGTCACCATTTACCGGTGATTGCTGGTTCATTTAGAGATGGTGTTAAGAGCCTTTGGATGTGATACTAGAGAGGCTAAGGTTCTGGCCTTCAGAGTGAACATCTAGGTTGGCTCTAGAGGTTGTCTAACTCCTTGGTTGGTAGCTTGGCTTGAGGATTTATAGGTAGCAATGTTGTAAGACCTGGAATTTTCACCAAATCAGAAAGGCCACTGGGTCATAGTCGTAGTTCAAGTGGTTCAACCACTGGGTTGACCCTATGACCTGTGATATCATATATATATAAATATACATTATTTTATGTATACTATAACATGTGTGTTAACTGTGGTTTATTGTTAATATTAGTAGAAAGCCTTATGTGCTGATTTCGGCCAAGCTTCTTGTGAAAGGAAGAGGAGAAAGTTGGGGATTTCAGCAATAGACAGAGGAAAGGGAAGAAAAGAGAAGAAGGTCGACTAGGATAGTGATCATTAACCCTAGCCGCCAGCCCCTCATTCTATTTATAATTAACTTAAATATGGGATATTACAAAGATGCCCCTAGTAGGGCGGCAACTCAACTAAGTACTTACAATTCCTTTAAAAATAAAAGACTAATGGGCCCAAGGCCCAACAACTTCTTAAAATAAAAAGAAAACAAACTAAACATAAATCGGCCCAACATAAATCAGCCCACTCAACACTCCCCCTCAAGTTGGGAATAGATGTCACACATTCCCAACTTGCGTAGATCATGTTCCAGCTTGTTCTTCGCAACACCTTTTGTGAGAACATCAACAAGTTGCAGATCAGAAGAAATGTATGGAAGACAAACTTCTCTAGAAGTTACCCTTTCTCTGATAAAATGTCTATCTACTTCAATGTGCTTAGTACGGTCATGCTGGACTGGATTATGGGCAATATTGATTGCTGCCTGGTTATCGCAGTATAGCATCATAGGTTCTTTTGCCTGTACACCAATTTCTTTTAACAGAGAACGGATCCAGAGAAGTTCTGAAACTCCATGTGCTATGGCCCTATATTCCGCTTCTGCACTTGATCTTGCCACAACTGTTTGTTTTTTATTATTCCATGAGACTAGGTTACCCCCAACTAGGGTGCACACTCCTGAAGTTGACCTTCTGTCATCAAGGCATCTTGCCCAATCCGCATATATATAGGTCTCTAGCTTCAGATGTCCATGATCAGTAAACAATATGCCTCTGCTTGGATGTCCCTTCAAATATGCAAGGATCCTGTCAATTGCCTTCCAGTGCTGATCTCGTGGAGCATGCATGTATTGACTCACTACACTTACTGCATAGGAGATGTCCGGTCTTGTCATACACAAGTATAGTAGTCGACCCACAAGTCTTTGGTATCTCCCAAGGTCCTTCACTGGTTCACCTTCTGATGCACTGATTCTATGGTTCTGATCAATGGGGGTGCTAGCTGCCTTTGTTCCAAGCTTCCCTGTCTCTTGGAGAAGGTCCAAGACATACTTCCTTTGAGAGATAAAAATGCCATGTTTCGATCTTGCAACTTCAATGCCTAAGAAGTATCTTAGTTCTCCAAGATCCTTAATCTCAAATTCCTTATGCAGGTTCCTCTTCAAACTATCAATCTCACTCAGATCATTCCCAGTGACAACAATGTCATCCACATAAACAATTAGGATTGACACCAAAGATTCCCTGCGTTTCACAAACAAGGTGTGATCAGATTGAGTTTGAGTGTAGCCAAAAACAATCAGGGCCTTTCTGAATCTGTCAAACCATGCTTTGGGAGATTGTTTCAAGCCATATAGTGACTTCTTAAGCTTGCACACCTTTCCCTTTTCAGCATTATCATAAAAACCAGCTGGAAGATTCATATACACCTCTTCTTGCAGATCCCCATTTAGGAACGCATTCTTTACATCCAGTTGAAACAAGGGCCAAGTGTATGAGGCAGCAAGGGAAAGGAGTATCCGAACAGAGGTCATCTTTGCAACTGGTGCAAATGTCTCTAGATAATCAATGCCATAGGTCTGTGTGTATCATTTTGCAACAAGTCTTGCCTTTTACCTCTCTATACTTCCATCTGCCTTATACTTTACTGTGTAAACCCATCTGCATCCAACTGTCTCCTTGCCATCTGGTAGGTCCACAATCTCCCATGTCTGATTCTTAATCAAAGCCTCCATCTCTTCATGCATAGCTGTCTTCCACTCAGGTTTGGAGAGAGCCTCACTAACACCCTTGGGTATAGACACTGAATCAAGAGAAGAGAGAAAAGCACGATAGGAAGGAGAAAGTCCACTGTAGGATAAGTACTGTGAGATACAATGGACAGTGCACTTTCTCTTCCCTTTTCTAAGAGCAATAGGGAGATCAAGGTTATTTGTAACAGTGTTAGTAGGATCAATGGGAACTGAAATAGTGGGATCAAGAGGAATACCTGAATCCGTATCAGCCGAATCTGGAGTCTCCAAGGGATTGACATGAAGTGGTGTGAGTTCTGCTGTAGTGGAATCAACTGCCTTATGAAGTCTCTGCAGTGAGTAATGCTGTGAGATGGAATGCAAAGGAGGTGGCAGGGTGGGTGACATCGGGTGGTGGTCAAGCATAGGAGTAGACATAGGAATTGGAACTGGGAGAGGGATAGACTGCTGACTTACTTCCCCAAAACACTCCCTCTGAGAAGGATCCTTTGAGAAGAAGTACGTGGATTCAAAAAAGGTAACATCCATAGTAACATACCGGTTCCCAGAGACTGGATCATAGCAGCAGTACCCTTTTTGATTCTCTGCATATCTAAGGAAAACACATTTCTTTGCCTTGGGATCAAGCTTCGAACGGTGAGGACCAAGAATATGTGCAAAGCAGACACATCCAAATACCCTTAGAGGAATATGAAACATCTCCCCCTGAGGAAAAAGAAGGTTGAATGGGGTCCTGAATCCGAGTACACGAGAGGGCACTCTGTTAATCAGATATACTGCCGTGAGAACTACATCACCCCAAAAACGAACTGGAACTGTGGCTGTGATCATCATGCTTCTTGCCGTCTCAACGATGTGTCTGTTCTTCCTTTCTGCAACACCATTCTGCTGTGAACTATAGGAGCAACTGCTCTGATGGATAACACCATACTCCAACAGATATGAGGCAAGATGTCTCTCAAAATATTCCCTAGCATTGTCAGATCTGAACATCTTTATTCTTGTCCCAAACTGTGTTAGTATCATCTGGTGGAATTGCCTCACCAAGGATGGTACTTCATCGCGTGATTTCATCAGGTAAATCCAGGAATATCGAGAGAAATCATCCACAAACAGGAGAAAATAGCGATAGCCATCCATAGAGGGAACATGATAAGGGCCCCACACATCCGAATGAATAACATCAAAGGGAGAAGAACATCTTTTATTACTAGGTTTAAAAGAATGTCTACAATGCTTTCCAAGTTCACAACCCTCACACTTCAAACTTGACAGACTCACAGACTCAAACAATTTTGGAAACAAACAACTCAAAGAAGAAAAGGATAAATGACCCAGACGGTTGTGCCAAACCATAATCTGACCCACAGATTTTGACTCACTATCTCTGCAAACATGATGGCTTTGGTGAAGAGGGAGAGCATCCAAGAGGTAGATTCCATTCACTTCACGACCACTCCCAATCGTCCTCTTTGAATCTAGATCCTGCAAAATACAGCGTTCAGGAGAAAAAATCACTGAGCTGTTCAGATTCTTAGTCAAACTACTAATAGATAACAAATTAGTGCTCAATCTAGGAACATGGAGGACAGAGGGTAAGCAAATAGAATCATTAATCTTGACAGATCCCTTCCCAGCAATAGGAACATGGGATCCGTCAGCTGTGGAGACCCTATCTCTGCCAGAACAGAGCTGATAAGAGGAGAAAATAGTGGAGCAATGGGTCATATGCTCTAAGGCTCCAGAGTCTATAATCCAAGGAGATCTCTCCTTACCTGAAGTAGAAACATAGTTTGTAGTGACATGTGAACTACCTGTGTGGGCAAAGGAGGTAGAGTGAGCTCCACCTGTACCTTGTTGTCCGCTTACGGCTGAATTGGAACTAGCTGTATCCCTCTGATTCAGAAGTAACCCAAACCTCTCAAGCTCAGCCCTTACTACAGCAACTGCAACAGACTCCAAAGCAGTTGTAGTAGGGGGGGCCGGAGTATCACCGGTAACTGCCATGTGTGCATTTCCCTTCTTATTCTTCAATCTGGTCGGTACAAGATGTGGATGAAGCTTCCAACAAGTGTCTCTTGTATGCTTAGGCTTCTTACAGTAGTCACATACCAAGTCCCTTTTGTCTTCCCTTTTGTTTTCATTGCCATTCTGTTTAGGTTTCACAGCACTTACCATAGCAGACTGATCAGAACTGAGATTTTTCATCATTACATCCCTCCTGCACTCCTCTCCTGACACAAAGGCATATGCTTGGGAGAGAGTGACACTGCCCCTGGAAAGAAGATGTTGTCGTGCAATGTCATACTCAGGGTTAAGGCCAGCAAGGAATTCGAACACCCTATACTTCTCTAAATGTCTTTGATAGGTAGCTGCATCCTTGGTGGTTTTTCAAGCAAAGGTTTCTAGGTGGTCGATCTCCTGCCACAAGGTCTTAAGGACTAATAAGCCCTAGCAACATTCTCCCTCTGTGAATAGGTCTCTGCAACCCCATCCCATATCTCCTTAGCAGTGTTTGCCCATAAAAAGTTTTTACTTATATGTGGCAACATAGAATTACACAACCATATCATTACCATATAATTTTCTTGCACCCACCGGGAGTTGCCAGTTTCGGGTTTTACCTCTTCACCAGTAATATACCCCAATTTTCCATGAGCCCCAATGGCCATCTTTGCAGATTGGGACCATTCCAAGTAATTTGAACCATCCAACCTAACTGTAGTAATGGTTCCGGCTCCGAAGGGGTCTCCAGCACCTCCTCCCACTGGTCCCATTTTATTCCCGGGCTTATATTCAACTCTGTGTCCCTCCATGTGTCTCAAAGAGGTACATAAAACAGCTAAAAAATGCAGCAAGAACAAACAAAATACCTTTTGGAACCAACGACACTCCTTTGGTGTTTTGGACTTTCTTCCCACGAAAGATTCCTTTTCGGTGGGATGGGGAGAAGAGAGAGAAGAAGCAACCGCCCTCCCTAGAGGCCTCCAAACCACATGGAACTTGAATCGCCCCTTACAAAAAACCCAGAGGAACCCTAAAAATTTGGGCGCCACTACCTAGGTCAAAATTGAAGAGTCCAACAAAATCAGGACTCTTCCCCTTTCTCCAGTTTTTCCTGATTCTGATGAGAAACCCTAGACCAGCTACAGGGCATATAGATCCATCAAGAAAATCCAAAAACTGGGCTTACCTGAAAGCTTCGATCAGCCTCTTAAATCTCCATGCAGTCGGCCGATCTAGGGCTGCAGGAATGAATCTCTTCAAGAACCTTCAACCTGCTCTGGTACCAAGTAGAAAGCCTTATGTGCTGATTTCGGCCAAGCTTCTTGTGAAAGGAAGAGGAGAAAGTTGGGGATTTCAGCAATAGACAGAGGAAAGGGAAGAAAAGAGAAGAAGGTCGACTAGGAGTGATCATTAACCCTAGCCGCCAGCCCCTCATTCTATTTATAATTAACTTAAATATGGGATATTACAAAGATGCCCCTAGTAGGGCGGCAACTCAACTAAGTACTTACAATTCCTTTAAAAATAAAAGACTAATGGGCCCAAGGCCCAACAACTTCTTAAAATAAAAAGACAACAAACTAAACATAAATCAGCCCACTCAACAATATTCTAGGTTCAAGTCTTGTAAATTGTGTTTTTGTAGCTTAATGGTGTTGTGTCTTAAAGATAACATACAATTCTTTGTAAATAAGAGGTTATGAGTTCAATTTCCCTCATTGTCATTTTACAATATGTAATGAAGTTGTGACATGGATGTAGGGGTGTCAATGGTGTTCTAAAATCTGATTTTGAATTTGATTTCAGCATTATTGAATCAAATTCGGATAATTTGTGCCTGAGGTTCACCCCTTTCAAAAGGTGCACACCTGATGCGCCTTGCGCCTCAGCCCAGGTGTGCGCCTTTTTTACCTCCCCCCCTTTTAACTAGTGATATGCATCTTCATTCTTCTTAATATAAAGGATTTTTATTAAAAATAAAGAAAAATGAGATCCTTCTTCCTCTTTCTTCCTCCACATCCCCCTCCTCTTAAGTAGGCTTATGCCTCTTATGTTCTGAACTACGCCTCACACCTCTAGGTAGTGGAATGCCTCGCATCACGCCTCCGCGCAACATTGGACCCAGCTAATACCCAGTGCTGAAAGAAAGTGATTCCAGATTTTTGTTGAGACAGAGCAGTGGATGAATAGATGGCTGCTGTCTTCTTGATTTTGCCCACATAGCACACAAGTTAATTCCTGGATCTGCATACCTCTTTTAAGCAAATGTGTTTTAGTTAAACATCTGTCTAAAGAAGTAGCCCAAACTAAAGCATTAACCTTTGAGGGGGCTACAGAATTCCAAACTTTAGCAGCCAGAAAATCCGTTGGACTGAGATTAGACAAATGTCTAAAAAAGATCTGACAGAGAAATGGCCATCCGAACTCCAACTCCATATCCAACTATCCTCCACAAGCTGATCCAGGGGCTGGAGGGAAATCAGCTCCAGAAGCTCAGTGAAGCTTTCAATCTCCCAATCTTGAAAATTCCTTCTGAAGGAAGGGCACCAGATCACAAATTCTTCATTAATTTCATAACACTCCCAGATAAATGCATCCATTTATCCATTTCCATAATTAGTACTATAATTCTTATTTGTCACATTTATTTTTGTTTAATATGATGAATTATCTATTTTTGTTTTTATTATTTAATTATGATATCATGGGTCGACCCACTTGACCTGGACAGTTGAACCAATAACCTGCCGCCCTGATGAAAAAAAAGGTTCTGCTTTCACATTGTTTTAAAAACACTGGTGGGAATATCTATGTTGTGCAAGGCACTAATGCAATCTAGAGAAGTTTGGGGGAAATAGGGAGTTTTCATTATGGGGCCCTGGATTTGTATGGCTTTGATGGGGTCTACAAGTTCATCAGACTGTAAAGGGAAGTTTAGTATGAGGCAGTAGGTGGTTGTAGTTGTAGTGCTAAGTTTCAGTCTTCTAAAAATTTACTATTTTTAACTAAAATGAACTTACTGTGTAGAGTTATTACTGTAATTAAATTACTATTTAAAGTGAAATTGTGGTTTACTAGTTTTAATAATTTCTGGTTTCTTTGCATTGGGCTAGGAAGTGGTTCTTACTTGCTTTGAAGATCAAAAGTTTTTAGGTGTAATGTAATCCCTTTTTTGGTCATCAAGTATTTGAGTTTGTTAAGGAAAGCCTAGGCCTGTCCTACCTCAGAGCTTTATTTTAAGCAGTGTTTCATGAACATGGACATCAGAATCTGATACGTGTCTGGGAGTCTGACTTGGCAAGAAGAAAAACAAGGACTCTTGGAACCTGATGTGTGTCTGACATGGACACTTAATCCACAGGAGAGTCCGCGGTACACAGATGTAAGGCTTCACTTAAGAGATCGAGTTTGAAATATAATTAATCTCTCTCTCTCTCTCTCTCTCTCTGATTATCTATCTGTCTCCATTACTGGATAACCCTTGCCATAATTTCCTTTACAGTAGAACAGTCTTCTTCTTCTCTTATTATCTTTTTTAAGTTTGCATTACAGATCTAGAATCTCTTTACTCTCAGATCTAGATATTTCAGCCATAGAATCCTCTTTCTCAAACTTCCATTGAACCCATTCCAGATCTGAAAGCATTTCCTTCCTTGACCCACCATTTGCTGATCTGTGGGACTATCCATATGATGGGGATCGGTCCAGGCATTATATGACCTATTCTCGCAAGAAGAAGGCCAACAAACAGGTTCTGATTTGGCATGGGGAAGACTCTTGGGACTTGGACTGAGCTGGTTAGGGGTATTTTCGTCATTTTAACTAGTTCTGTGTGGGCCTGGGCTATAACATCTTGTTCCTCTAGTTTAGTAGGGCTTGTCTTTCAATTTTCAGTTTATTTGCATTAGTAGATAGAAAGTTATTGTGTTTCTTGATGCACAAGACAAGGAGTGGCATTTTTGTAATTATGGTGAACAGGATTCCGGGCCACACAAGTCACTTTATAAATAGATGTATCCTCTTCCTTTGAAGCTAATGAATGAATGAAGATTTCTTTAGAGCTCTTTTTCTGTATGGAGTGATTCCTACAAACCCTAGAGTGATTCTAGGACCCCTTGGAGTGATTCTTTGGGATTTCAGTCTCTTTTTTCTCTTTCTCTACCCCCTCTCTCTCTCTCTCTTCCTCTCTCTTTCTGTCTTGTATTAGTTTGTTCCAGCCCTACTACATCACCATATCTATCCTACATCATTCTTCTATCTAGGGGTGGATCCAAGCCGAATACTTGTCTATTCAAGCTTGGCTCGCTGAAATTGTATTAGGCTCGAGCTCGGCTCGAGCTCGATTGCAAGCCGAGTTTTTTTTCTAAAAAATAAAAATTATACATATAAAAATATTTTATCTATTTTACATAAAAAAATTAAGAATTATAAAAATTATTTATTATTATACATATAAAAAATAAAAAATATACATATAAAAATGTTTTTGTTTTACATACAAAAAGTAAGAATTATAAAAATTATTTACTATTATACATAAAAAATAAAAATATTATATATATGTATGTATGTATATAATAAAAAAGTATGTATATAATAAAAAAGTATTTATTTATTATACTAGGCTTGATTAGGCTCGTGAGCCTCACGAGCCGAGCTTCACTGGGCTCGAGCTCAGCTTGATCAGCAAATGAGCCTATATATCAGGTTCGAGCTTGGCTTGAAGCTTGGTTTTAAGTTAAAACTGAGCCGAATCGAGCTTTTCACGAGCCGAGCTCGAATAGCTTGTGAGAAGCTCGGCTCGTGGTCATCCCTACTTCTATCTTAGAATTAAGCACTAACTTTTTAATCCCAATCATTGCTATGCAATATGAGAGATGGTGATTGAGCAGAATACACTATGATGGGCCTAGAAAAGGTGGTTCTTGATCTATAGCTTAGTGGACAACTATGAAAATTAGAGGGTAGGGCTATGACAAAGAATGCTAGGGTTTCAATTAACAAAGTTATGTCAGAAAAGAGATGATTTACTCCCACTTTAGCCATGGGCTACAGGCATAGGAAGACAGATACCAAACCCTTTCTCTTTGGTGCATTGCACGAGTATTGATTTCCCAATGAATTATCTCTTGGTTGGAGATCCATATCATATGTGGTCTATAAACCTCCTAAAATTCTTTATGAAGAAAGACAAAATTGTTCACCCACATGCACCATGGTGTTCAAATGACCAAATATGACATTTGATAAGAAAACTTCTTTGATGTAATCAAGGAGGAGAATGACATTCTTGCTTAATAGAACTTTCAGCATTCTTCCTAACCCAAGATTCTAGAATATGCTAGTTCTGCGGATAACATAATTGGAGATGGAATTGTTTGCAATTAAAGTTCAAAGACTTGGGTGCCATTTGTTAAACTGAAAACTCATAATCATCTAAGCCTTATCCCAACTATATGGTGTTGGCTACATGAATCCTGTTTCACCATTCCATTCTGGTTAATGCCATATCCATTTCTAAATTATGAGAACATTTGTAAACTGAAACTGAATAGTGAAAATTAGTTTTAACATCTGAACATTGAATGTGCTGGAATTAGTAACTTACTTGCATTGGCCTGCAGTGTTCTCCCAGATTGGTTTTGCAAAATTGAACATCTCTTTGGAATGTGATGCCTTCCATGTTTCCAGAGTTGAGGATTGAGAGTATGGAGATTAGGAGACTGACCATTGGTTGGATTATTAATTGCTTTTTTTATCAGCAACACAGAAAAAGTTTTAATGATTAGAAGAATAAAGAGCAGATTACAACAAGGAATTGTGAAAGGACGGTCCAAAATAGAACTAGCCCCCCAAAAATTGCAAATGTGCCCAATACATATTGTTTCTTTGAACCCCTTGCTTATCTAAACTGTCAGCCAAGCTAGCAGATCTCCTGATCCATCTGATTTGGATATACAAATCCTTCCATTTGAACTGCCTAAATTCATTTTTGAGTTGCCAAATCACCCCTTCACCTTTCCTCAGCTATCCCACTACAATCTTAGAATCTTCTTCAACAATTAGCCTATTAATGCCCATTTCTTTTGCTCTTTCTACTCCAAAAACTGATGCTAGAAATTCTGCTTTTACTGAATCCCCTTCTTCAATTGGGCCAGAAAAGAAGGCCCAAATAGCACCATTCTCATCCCTAATTACCCCTCCAGTGCCTGAGGCCCCTGGGTCACCCATACTGCTCATCAAAATTCAGCTTCACCCATCCCTCCTGGGGGGGGGGGGGACAAAACCTCCAAAATGTTCTGCTTTCTAGAGGAAGAAACAACTATGGCCCCCCAATTCCTGAAAAAAATCCTCCAACTCAAGTCCTTGAATAATGTCAAAGTTTTGACCCAGTGTGCTACTCTTAGGGTAATAATTTCAATAATTACTGCTTTGCTCCTCTCCTTTTCCTCAAAGGTTCTCAGATTCTTTCTTCCCAGACTGTCCACACCACTGCTGCTCTTGTACATCTCCACAACAACCTACCCCTCCTTTCACCGCTTTTTAATACATTAGGGCCAAACAACCTCTCCAAACTATCGGGAGTCTCACCTGCAACCAAAGTGAGAAAAAAACCATTCCCAGATGCAGCGAACAAAAAGGCAGGAGATTAAGAAATGGAAAGCTGTCTCACCATTCGCCTTACACAAGCAACACCAGTTGGGGGACAGAGGCCAACTGGTTAATTGGTCCTTCATGAATGTCACATTACATTTGATAAAGTTAGAGTTTTGGCATCTTGATACAAGGGCCAAAGAGAAAAATATGGAGTTTTGGGATCTGGGAGGGAGTTTTCTCGAAAATTTCACATTGGTTAACTAGTTTAGGAGTTTTTCTATTTTCTTACTATAGTAACAATTTTGTGGTTTTGGTTTTTCCTAGTTCTAGTAGGATTGGCCGCCCCTATGGTGTCTACATGTATTTAGAGTAAAAAAGTGGGGATTAATATTGGAATGTTTTTTGTACATATTATGCTTTTGGTGAGTGATTCCCACTTATTTGAGTTAGGGATGTCAGTATGTCAGGTTTGGTGTGGGATTTGTTCAACCTGAACTTGAAGTCACTCTAACCTGAACCCAAACCAACACTACTAAATGAAATAGGATTACTTAATTGAACTGGACCCACCCCCACCTCTTGAAGCCTGATTTAGACTTACTCAACCTGAACTTGGTGCAGGTTGAACTCGACTTGAAGCCTGATTTAGACTTACTCAAAACCAAACCTGAACGACCATATTGAGTTGGCTCAAGGTGGGTTTACTACTTAACCCAATCCATTGACCTGCCTACTTAGAGTGATTCTATGCATCCTATCGAGTGATTACTAATTTTTCCTTTTTTCTATCTCTAGTTTCTTTCTCATCTTTTAAGCATCCATTACAACCATCAACAGCCAATAATTTCTTCATCAAAAGATGTTCATTTAACATTAATAGAAGATTGGAACTGATCTTGATTTTTTTTTTTAATTTTATAGTTTTTAGTTTTAACTCAAAATTTTCCCATTCTAGCAATTTTTTGTTTGTTGTATACCAAACCATTTTTGCTTGCTCCCATATTTCAACTCTTTCCATGGATTGTGAAAATTTTGGAAAGAGTTGAAATGGGATAACAAAAATGAGAAGAACAATTTGTTTTTTCTTTATTTTTAATAAAAATCTTTTTATATTAAGAAGAGCAAAGATGCATAACATTCGCCTCCGCTTCGACAAGACCCCCATAACTCAAAAAAAAAAAAAAAAAATTGGGCTGCATCGAAAAGGGGGTGGAGTGGGGGTCTGGGGGGCGAAGCCAACCAGCCGAAGGGGCAGGGGGCAAACCACTTTACCCTTATCTTATCTTCCCTTCCCTTCCCTTTTCTTTTCTTTCCTTTCTCTTTTTTTCTTCACTTTCTTTTTCTTTCCCTTCCCTTTCTTTCCCTTTCCTTTCCTTTCTTTTTTCTTTTTTTTTTTCTGTCTTTTTATATAAGATGTGCATGAGGTGCATGAGGCGTACGCCTCTAACACGCCTCATGAAAAAAGCGCAAGAGGCGCTCTTGCACCTGAGGCGTACGCCTTAGAGGTGTCAGCACCTCTGGCATACTCCTCAGGGCGTTTTGGGAGCGCCTCGCCTGGAGGCGCGCCTCTAGGTGTATGCCTCCCATGCCTTTTAAAACACTGGTCATGTCATACCATATTTCATTTTTTTATTTCTCTCAAAGGTAAAATGCATAAGATAACTAGAGGGGACTGGAGACAAGAACTTCATTACCTTTTCAGAACTGGACAACCTTGCACATTTGCAGCTATTTTTGGTTTTAGTAGGTTTAGCTTTTTGATAGGTAATAAAAAAAGACCAGGGGTCCTATGTACAATGTTTTCATCTATACAGCATGTGACTCATGTATGATGCTCATGGCCTATATAACATCTAAAGATTGGAAAATATTACACGCCAATTGGTAAAAAACTGAGTGAAAGATAAGCATTCAAAAATCTGTCAAGATGGATGACCAATTAACCAGAAAAATAACAGCTTCTCAATCTTCCCAATTACCCTTGGAGGATGGTTGGATGTGGCCCAATCATCAACAGCTTGGCTTTTTGTTTTTTGACAAAATGTACAATATGTATTTCATTAATATAACCAAAAAGTATCCCTGTACAACAAGAGGCTGTACACAGGGAGTGTACATACTGCTGCCCCCACAGTTCTATAAACCAAATCCCACATCTTTACAAAAATAATCTCATGTACAAAAGGTCATTATAGTTTGTCTTCGAACAACTTGTTAGTAGCCAGCCAAGAATACATCTTTCCCAAGATTTTTTGGAACACAGAATTTGTAGAGCCTCCCTTATTTTTGAATATCCTGGCATTTCTATCTTCCCAAATACACCAAAAGACTATAAAAAAAAAAAACAGAAAAACACCAAAAGACTACAGCAGGAACAGTGTTCTGAACCAATCTCCCTCTCTTGCTCAAGCCTTGTACCCTCTAGCCTTTTACAAACTTTGCAACAGATTCAGGACAGCAGTTACTTTCTAAAAACATACCTCAAATTCTGGACCATATTTTGTGGAAAATTCATAATGCAACAGCAAGTGATTGATAGATTTAAAATGATCACCATACAACACACAATTAGGAGAGTGCACCACCATACCCTTCATCATCAGATTTGTCTCTTGTGAGGATTCCCTGTTCAGAAATGCAGGCCATTTTACACCAAATAATATTTACTGGTACAACCTGATCCTCCAATGTTGCTAGAAAATTGGAGAAGGATCTTACAGTGAATCTGCCTGATTTTTACCACCTCCAGATTATTCCATCAGCTGTGCTACCATTAACAGCTGTGCTTATTATACAAAGGGATTTGCAACCACCACCACCACCACACCAAATCAAGTTGAACTTTGATGGATGCGTAGTGGGTAGTCTGGGCATTTTAGGTATATGAGGTGCTTTCAGAATCTCATTGGGAGTATCGTTGTGCTTTTTTCAGGACTCGTTAGTTGGGGGACTCAATAAGAGCTGAATTGATTGCTCTCCTACAAGGTTTGAAGATTGGGTGGAACTTTGAAACTGAGAAATCTAGCAGTGAGGGGATTCCTAAATGGTCATAGGATGGTTAAAAAAATGGTCAAGCAACTTGGCTACATTGGCATGCATTGAGAGAAATGAAGCACTTGGCAAGATAAATGGTGCACTCCTTTGTTTGGATTCACAGATTGGCAAATGACTTGGCTGACTCTCTAGCCCAACAGGGGGTTAATAGGGAACACTTGTTTTATATGATGCTGAAATTAAAGGGGTTAGGTAGTTAGAACTACAAGTAGCCCAACAAAAAAGAGATTCGTTGTAAATAGCATTGTTTTATTTATATCAATAAAAATTACAAAGATAATAAAAAAATTCCCCAATTACCTTTTCTACCAAGTTTATCTTTCATTCTTTCTGATAGTAATAACTTGATAAAGTGGCACTACATCTGGTAGGAGAGGGGCAAAGCAGTAGCAAGTGGGCCATTGATTCTTCACCTAGTGGCAAAGAGAGCATTCATTTTGAATATCTCTTCTCCTTGAGATAAGGTGATCAGTTGTGAAGATTCTTGATCTGTGATGCCCAGATATAGATGTGTAACATGGATACAGATATGGGGGGTCTGGATACAGACTATGTATGTTTTCATGCTTGTCAGCCCTAGCCTTTACCATTACACCAAGCAATGGCTCCTTAATGGATGTATAAAACAAATGTCAATTAAAGACTATTGTAGGAGTTTGAACCAGAGGCCATGGATGGATGCTACAAGGTATATATATTACTATATACTTAAACTTATCAATACATATGATAGACTCCAGAGGAAAAGGAAATCTTGGTACGTATCCCACATGAATGTGTTCTTTGCCTTAAGAGTGGGGAATGCTCAAACCACATTTTCATATCTTGTCAATTTTCTTGCCAGATTTGGAGCTGTTTCTTTTCTTTGTTTTGTAAAAATCAGGTTGCCCCTCAAAGTACCATGAAGTTGTTTTCACAAAGTTTTCTTGGCTGTAACACCAGAAGAATGAAATTGCTTTGGCATTATATATAAGGGCAGCAATTTTATGGATCATTTGGGTGGAAAGGAGTGCAAGGTTATTTGATAACAAGGAATTGGGGGTGGAGCTATTGACAACTTTGATCTAAGGGTGGCCCATTGGATGCTGGTTTGTAACGAGTTCAAAGGTGTTAAAACAGAACACCTATAAAGAGGGTTGCAAACTATAGCTGGTTATTCAGTGGGCAGAACGAGGCTGAATGATTGGCATCCATCCTGGGTTGACAGTCTTAAATTCAATTTTGAAGCTGGCTTTTGATAATTCGTGCTTTTGGGGCCTAAAAATATTTTATACATTCTAAAACATGTGCATCAACTGCATGTGTGGAATTTAAGCTTCCACCACATGGCTGCATATATGGATACCTCATGACACTTGAATGTAGTGTGTGTCATGTGGCAGCACATATGGATGCCATGTGAATTTTGTATTCAATGAAATGTGTGTAGGCCACGTAGCAGCATATATGGATGCCATATGATATTAATCACATGTGTGTGCCACAATGGAAATGTTACATGGTATCAATGACATGTATGTTTCACGTGACAGGATGTCATATGACATCAATGACATGTGTTGCCATATGATAGCACATATGGATCCACATGGCAGTTGAATGTATTCAATGACACGTGCCATGTATCAGCATATATGAATGCCACATGGCACTAGAATGTTTTCATTGACAAGTGTGTGCCATGTGACAGCATATATGGATGACACACGGAATCATTTCATGTGTGCTATATGGCAGAATATATGGATGCCAACTGGCACTAGAATGTATTCAATGACATATGTGCCATGTGGCATTATATATAGATGCCATGTGGCACTTAAATGTATTCAATAAAATGTGACATGGTGGATATATGGATACCATATGGTAGTATATATGCATGTCACATGGTATTTGGATACACCATGTGGCAGCATATATAGATGCCACATGTCATTCATACGTGTGCAACGTTTTATTTTATCCAAATGCTGAACTATTGGCAGTAATACAAGGGCTTAAATTAATAACATTATGAATTGGGGGGAATGATTATTGAAGGTGACTGCAAAGTAGTGATTTCATGGCTCAACTGAGAAGCAGAACCAGCTTGGTAGTTTATTAGACTTTTGGTGAGGGATGCTAAAAATTTAGGAAGAAAGCGGAACTGCTCAATCAAGTGTCAAGGGTGTAATTGGGGTTGTTATTATCTATATCTGTTTGGTGTGTTCAGCTTATAGCTGTTTCTTGTACTCTCCCTACTGTCTACACTCTACACAGGACAGTTTTTTGGCTTCATGGGGCTGCACAACAGAGGGTAGCCCATACCCATAACCCCAAACCCTGGTGGCAATAGGATTTGATCCCACGCCTCCCCCACAATCAGCCAGTTACCAATTGAGCCACCTTCAATTGTTCTACATAGGACAGTTTGGGGCTCTTTTTCTAATCTAATACAATTCTGTTACTTAACAAAAAAAAAAAAAAAAAAACTTAGTAACTTGATATTGGGCTGAAGATTTTTCCTATATTACTTGCCAGATAAAAGTGGTGGATAGGGGTGTTCATTCAGTTGATTTGGTTATAACCGCCAATCTAAACAACATGTTGGTTTATCCAATTTAATGAACCAAACTGAATCAAATTCAATTTGGTCTGGTTTGGTTTGGGCCCATTAACAAAAAGAGAGTATATTATATTTGTATTAGTATATATCTATTAATAAAATATATGTTATATTAATAATAAATAAATAAATAATATATATTAATATAAATTATATTAATACATATATATCAGTTTATTCAATTTTTGGTTCGGCTTGGTTGAATTTTTTTGCCAAACCGAACTGAAAACCATATAAACTAAATCGAATTGGATTATTCAGTGTGGTTTTTGTTATTGGGTTGAAGATTTTGGGGTGTTCATTCGTTTGGTTTGGTTAGAATTGAGAATCTAACTGACATTTTGGTTTTATCCATTTTAATGAACCAAACCGAATTCAGTTCAGTTTGGGCCCATTAATAAAAAGAGAATATATTATATTTTTATTAATATATTAATAATATATATATTATATTAATAAATAATATCAGTTTTCAGATTTTGGTTTGGTTCGATTGAATTTTTTTCCAAACTGAAAACCAAAGCTTGGTTTTTGGTTTGGTAGCCAAATTTGATCACTCCTAGTGGTGGACGTCCTCTATTATTTGTACCACTAATGGACTTATTATGTATATATAACTAACTAGTTTGATGTTCCGAAGATAAACTTAACTTTTGCAAGAATAAAGTCGTTTGTTTCCTTTAAATGAATTTGAACTTGAGAAAACCATATTGTAACATGCCACCACAGCCATTTCTTGTAAATGTTAAATTTCATGGTTGTATATTTAGCCTTCTTTCTAACATATTTACTTGTTTTGTCTTTTTATTCTTACGCATATATATTCTTGAGACTTGATCAAGCTTGATCAAGCCTTGCTTATTTTTCTTTTCTTACCCCTCTATTGTTCTCCATATGGACCTTGGACGTTGTTTTTTTCTCTATCTTGATTTTATGATTCTTTTATTTCTTAAGGTAGTTCTAAATTCTTAATGCAGGAGAATCATTTTTCTTTGTTGCAACGAGAGACTGAAAAACTTCGTAGTGACATAGAGAAGATGCGCAGTGAATTGAGGTATGCCTGTAGAATTTTAATTCTTTATGCCATTTCCTATGACTATGTACTTTGAATCAAAATATTTACACTTAAGAACATTGATTTGACACAGGTATGAGATTGACAAAGTTACTGCAGGTCAACGTTTGGATTTGAATCTTGAAAGAGGGTATGAGAAATAAAAACCGTAAATTCCTTATTTTCTAAAAATTGCATGGTTAAGTATTGTGGTCCTTTGCCACCTTAATCAGATGAGTTCTTCTTTGTTACCTCTATTATATCCTTCTTAGTAACTGTTAGCCAATCAATGTAGGCGTATTCGTGATGAACTGGCCAATCAAAATGCAGAAACAACCAACCTTACTAACAAG
Source organism: Nelumbo nucifera (assembly GCF_055504915.1). NCBI lineage: Eukaryota > Viridiplantae > Streptophyta > Magnoliopsida > Proteales > Nelumbonaceae > Nelumbo > Nelumbo nucifera. The sequence goes on from NC_142653.1 coordinate 26,832,678, forward strand.
CTTGACCGGGTGAGCTTTGTGATTAATGCAGTTGATATTTAAGATATGATAGAAAAGCAGTTGGGCTTATTGCATTAAATCTGGGATCTCTTGATTCTTTTTTACAGGAAATTCATGCATTAAAGGCTCAGTTAGAAGCAGCTAAGTATGATGTAATCAAATACTGCATAGGTACCCTTGTGTCCATATGTGCTGTTGGTCTTGCTATAGTCCGCATTCTGATGTAAAGAAATATTGTATTATTGTTACTCTTTCAATTTAAGGTGAGCAAAAGATATATTAGCCCATTCATTTTTTTTTTTCCTGGGATACTGGGTGCTGAAGATTTTGAAATTCAGTGTCAGCGTTGGTTGGCAAATGTGGCTCAAAGAAACATGTCCATTTTGAATAGTTGTCTTTTTTTTTTTTGGGGGGGGGGGGTGATACCCTTATTTCTTGTGTCATTTCTTATTATGTTCATGCCATTTGGAAAATAAATAAAATTTGTGCATGTTAAATGTGCCTTTTGCTATTTGAGTATTCAAAATTTGCATGCTTAAGAGGAAACTTCAAGGTTTGTGTTTAAAGATAAAATAGGAGGAATTGTATGAATTTAGGAAGAGCAAATGAATATGGTGGCAATATTAACATGTTTCTAAAATTGGGGGGAAAAAAAGAAACAAAAAGGAAAAGAAAATAGGGAGTAATAAATTTTGATTTTGAGGCCTGGGAAGAAATGAAACTGGAGAATTCTTTAATGGTGAAGCTAGAGGCTTTCATGCAATTTGAGGCCATGGGTGTTTTACCTTGTTCTCTTGCGTGGGTTGGGCTGGTAGGTTTCCCTGACTGATTGTCCTGCATGATTGGGGGTTGATGCTGGATTTTTTCTTTTGTTGTTGTTCGATCTTTTTCTTCTATAGCTTATCAGGTGCTGTTTTGCCTTTTGGTTATGTTGGGGGAAGTGGGTGGTGAGTTGGGTTTTTTGTACACTCCTCGCATTATTAACTTCTTGCTCTGAACAAACTTCGCATGAATTATCTTAGATCAATTATTCAGTCAACAGTCACAAAGTATGAGATTTGAAGGGCAAGATAATTATCAAAAAAAAAAATGAATGACAATAATTTAGCCATGTAATGTATATGCTGTACTGCTACTCTTTATTGCCCATATGCATACCCTCTAGCAATAGAGTTTGGATTCAACTTGTCATTTTGGTGGGAAAGTTGAAGCTGCTTGGGATTGCCGTCAAGATGGGCAATTTTGCATGTATCCATGGTAAGGCTCTTCAATCTATAATATTACGCAACTGACCTCCCTCAGTCAATGCCATATGAAAGAGAAAAATACCCTCGTAAGCACAAGTGTAAGACAAACTAATAAACAGGAAAAGTGTGGAAGTAAATCATCATTTCTACTCCAGGGAGTGGGTTTAGCTTTCTTCATCTCCTAGGTCGTATCAGTTCTCCGTAGTTTCTCATCCTCCGATTACGCATCAGGAGGCAAGCCATAGCTGTCTAAAACCACTGTAGGTACCAATTAGCAAGAAACGAGCTTTTTTACCTTGTTCTGTTGCTCTTGCTCACTGTAGCAAACTAGCAGCATCAGAACATTTGAACATGTTTTTAAAATCGACCCGGAGAACCAACCGGTCAGGGGTCTGGTTCCCGGGTCGAATGGTCTGATTGTTCAAATTGAATGGTTGGCCCGTTTTGACAAAAAAACAAAAAAAAAATTAAAAAATAAAAAATGGCTGAAACCATTAAAAGGTTCAAACGGTTTGATCGGTTCAATCGCCTGGGTCAGTGGTTTGCTGAATCAACATTTTTTTGCAAATATCCAGTTTTGGGGAAAAACGAAACCAATCACCTGATCGGATCCTGGTTTTTCTGGCTTGACCATTCGGTCCGGTCCAATTTTGAAAACCATACTTTTGAAAGTTCCTGCTGGTCAAGTTTTGCCGTCTGAGCTTTGGTCATGCTACTTGAGGTTTCCACGGAAGAGATTTTGCCTTAGTATAGTCTGAAGCATTCGAGAAGCCGCACCATATATTTTGCACTATGTATTTGTATTATTTTCTAAGTTTGGAAGGAGTATAAGTATAAATATATAGAGTGCAAAATCTTTATTTTGTATTATTTTTATGTATTTGTATTATAGCTCTTCCCAAATTGAGTCTACATATTTACATTCAGACTTATTTACATCGTTGTTAAACGCAAGCTTATTGATTTAAAACGGAATCAAATTTCATTCTCACTTTCTTTTTTTTTTTTTAATTTGGATTCGACTATAATATAAAAAAGATATAATATCTAAAAAACTTCTGATCAGTCAAGTAAAATTATAAAATTGATAACCAATCAAGTATTATTTATCAAAATTCATAAGTGAGTTTTGATATTTGTATTTATATCGATACATATGCTTTTCTACATATTTACTAAAAGCAGCTTAATGAAAAATATACAGTACTGTTTTCTTGAGAGAAGACGTTAAACGCAAGTGCAACTATTAATACTAATTGGGACTAATCGAAAACTAGTTGGTGGATAGGTACGAGACTTTGCCATGACTAATAAATCTTTTCACGTAATAAGCAACAAATACAACGTCAACAAAACCATTGCTCTCAATTTCCAACGTCAACACGTGTCAGAATAATTCAGAGACCAGTGAAATGTAAACACGTTGGATTTGGTATCGATTGAAATAAAAAAAATTGGGATAAATAGACTGCACTCCAATCTCAGAAAACTGCAATTACAGCCGCTCTTGGTCTATTAATAGCCCCAATTAATTGCAATGGATTTGGTATTGATTCATGGTCTGGATTTATCCCACCTGTATGGTGGGGTTAAGAGTTTTGAGGTGAACTGAACAATAAAACCCCCCCAAAAAAATCAGTTGAAGTGATGCCATTGCAATTAATTGGGGGTATGCGGATTGTTCTGGGTGACAGGTAATATAAATTTAAAGTCCAGATATCATGTTGGTAGAGGGTTGAAACGTATTTTATTGACAGAAGATCTCAAACTCAATTCTTAAATATTACATACAAACTAGAAACCCATGATATACACAAAAGAAAAACCTCCAATGCTTGCTGAATGAGAGCAGAAGTTAGAGCCTTCATTCAAGGCTTGCTGAATGAGCAGAAGATTTCAAATTCGGTTCTGTTAGGCTATGTTTGGTTTGAAAGAAAAGTAGAGAAAGGAAGGGAAAGGTAAGGAAACCTTTTCAAATCTTGTATAGATTTTCTTACCTTTTTTCCTTCAAACCAAACATAACCTTAGAGTCCATTAGTCATTTTCCTTAAGAATCATTTATAGAGAACTATTCTGATATAGCATAGTGAGGACAGGATTCATACTCTCTACTTATATGGAGTAAATGGGCTAGTTGGCGTTTTAAAAATTTAGAATGAAATGGAACCACTTTTTCCTCTAGGTGAGGTCGGCAGTAGTCCAACTCAAATGGGCCACCTGTGATATTATAAAACAAATAACAAAAATATAAAATATAAAATACAGAAATTACTGAATTTTTGGGAAAAATTGAGCATGTATCTGATTTTTTGAGAATTATTGTTATTAATTACGAAAATGTATAAAATACAAAAATAAAGAGAGAATAAGGCCATTTTTGGTTCACTGCTTTGAGCCTCATTCTCTTAATTCTTGCTCATTTTAGGCAAGAATAGGCAATAATGGATAACATTAGAGTGTTTGGTTACAAAATTCGTGTCAACGGCCACATTCTTTTTAAAACGAAAAATCAGCCCCAAAGCACAAAAATTGACTGGCCTACAGCGTGAAAAATAATCATGCCCCATCTTGCTCATTTCATTCTTTGAGGAAACTCTACCTATAAAACTGTTGTCATACATGGTTACTTTTAAGAAAGCACTTTTACAAAAGTATTTTTATAAAAACACTTTTATAAAACTACTTTTACATGAAAGCACTTTTATGATAGAATATTTATGAAAGTACTTTTATAAAACACTTTTATGAAATCACTTTTATGGAAGTACTTTTATGAAATCACTTTTATGAAAGTACTTTTATAAAAACACTTTTACGAAAGTACTTTTACAAAACATCTATGCCAATTGGTAAACATTGACTATTGAAGACATAGGCTGTCAGTTTGTCATTACCGACACTTTTTTTTGAAGAATGAAATTGAGTAATATAGGACACTTGTTAGTCTGAAAAGAAATCATTTTTAGGAAAAAAGTGTTTGGCTCATAGCAATATTTTCTCATTCCGCTTATTTTTATTTATTATTTTTCATTTTAGAATTTCATCTTGGGTAAAAATGAAAAAGAATGAGAATTGAACCAAACATGACCTAAATGTCTAACTTGTGAGCCACTGACCAGGTCAAACAGTTAAGCACTTTAATTTGCCAAATCAGCAGATCGTTGAGAGAGTCACCATCTTTTGTGTGTGTGTGAGTGTTTTTTTTATTTTTTATTTTCAATTAAATAGCTTAGGCATTAAACAGACGGAAAAACCTGGCCAGCTGATGGGGTTGATTGGACTAGCCAGTTGGGGACTTGGGTCTAACCTAACTTTCAGTCAAAGCTTGAGTTTGCCAACCCAACATAACTTGGCGAGGCTTGGGCTTGGTCACTTGGTCAGGCAGGATGTGTATGTGTTGGCTGAGTTTCAAAGGTTTTTAATGCTTATAGTGCATGTATATAATTGAAAAAGAATGCATATGTATAAATAACATGCATACAAATTGGAGTTTAGCTTTATGGAATGCCACCTTAGGCTCAGTTTGGAAGGAATACAGTGCAACATATTTGTATTTGTACTCCTTCCAAACTGAGCCTTAGTGATCAAATGTAATATCAAGGCCACCCAATATCCCTTCATAACAAAAGAGCTTGTTGTTTAATTTATTTTAGGGGATATGCAAGCAAAACTAGAAAAATTAAACTATCTAGCTAAGTATGTCATAACTTATTCAGGGGTTACCTCCACTTGGAAAAGTGGGTTATGAATAAAGTTTGGATAATAATGGTGGGTGAAATAACTAACCAGGGTTTAATGATCATAAAAATCATTTTATATTGTCTTTGGAGGGCATTATGAACATTTTCAAATTTTATTAGCTTGAAAGAGTATTGGTGGGATTTTATTTTATTTTATCTTTTGGTATTACACACTAAACATTATAGGGGAATTGGGGGTGGGACAGAGTAGGGTGCACATAAAGCCCACTGACTGGTTGTACCATGATTCAAGCCTTTGGCCAGTTAATTTGGTTATACCCCTAAAATTGGAAGTCATAAAAAATCAATGATAACCAATGATAAGATTCCACACCAGTATTAAATAAATGGGGCCCATGAATTTATTACTGGCGTGAAACCTCATCATTGATTCCACAGCCCGCTGAACAGCTAAAGCATTTAGCTAATCCAAATTCAACAAAATTATCTACCCAATTGATCCAATTAAAAAACTAGTGAACTGGCTTGGTCTTGATTTTAGAAAATTGTCTGATTTTTTTAATTTGTTAAACACCAATACAAACTTCTAGGGGTCATAACTTTGCACTTGGATATCCGATTGGGGTGATCATTTTTTATTTTGGGTAACTTTCAACACTTACACATTCTCAAGGCACTTGCCTCATTATTTTTTTTTTCAAAAAATGCCTTTTTTGACCTTAAGTCAAATCATAATTGTTATTATAAAAAAATGAAACTAAAATAAAAAATATATGTTATAGTATAGTATAATTATATATTTTCATCATATGTATATGCCCAACCTTGGTTGAACTTTTGACCTGTGAATCTCTCCCTTATTTGATTTGATGCCTGGTTCAATTCTTTGAACATTGATATTTTATTTGCAAAGAAAATGGATTGGTCGAAGGTGGCCTCTTGAACAAAATAACCCGACTCTAGTAAATTGTCTCAAAAGTCATAGTAAAAAGTGCCTTGTTAATATTTTTTACTTAAGGGTATAGCTCAAGCTAGTCCAAATTATTTTACACTGCTTCACGCTTGGGCCTTTGGGCTGGGTTCAAAGGCCCTGGTGGTGGTGGGTTGTCTTTCAAGATTGTAAGTTTTGTTTTGTAAATAGGTTATATAATGGGATGTGGCACATTGTGCTGCAAAGAGAGATGGAATGAGATGCAGTTAATGGCTATGCTAAGGGCTGCTTAACCAATAAAGTTCCTCATGAGTCATGCAAGTGAAATGAAACAATTGAGTGATTGTGGGGAATATACGCTTATAATCATAATCAGTTTGGGAGGGCTTCAGCTTTGATTGAACTGCTTCAAAAAAACTAGCAAAATTAACTTCATTTCTTAACTCAACCTTAACCTTTTTGGGCTTTGTTTGTTTTTCACCAAATGGGCACTTGGATGGCTGTCGTGAAATGAGGCGTTAATTAATTGGACTCGCTTCAGTTCCCCCGGATTGGTTGGCTGGTCAGGTCTTCTTCAGGCTGACTTGTTTTTGGGGCTCAGCTGATTGTCCGTGTGTGTATATATACATGGGTCTTCTTCAGGCTGATTTGTTGTCTTTTCTTTTCTTTTCTTTTTTCCTTTTTTAAACAAAGTGTCCAACACATCTCAACAAATATTATAAAATAAAAAAGGCAAATGTGTGGCATACCTTCGGATTTCTACATTTAATTGATTAATTCTTTAACTTTCTCTTACACTTCCATTCAGTACATCAATCCGGGTTTATTCCTCATAAAATGTGCTTCAAACCAACCTAACCAACCTTACAGTGCTTTCAGCTGTGTATTGAGAATATCTCTCATACTTTATTTATGTTATATGTTGTCATTTATGAAAAAATTAGTCAGGCCCCATGCAAAGGGGGCATTGTCAAGAAAAATTGAAGCAAAAGGAATCATGCATATGACATTCCAAATGGACATATCACATCATATCTTTAGTTCATTGATATATAAATAGTTTGATAATTTTAATGTTTTTTAGATGAAAATGAATGATGTGGTAGGTCTTCTATCAATTTTCAAAAAAAAAAAGGAATTTTTTAACAAATGAAACTCTCTATACCCAAATTTTGCTTATCAAGAGTATGGGAACCCAAGATTTTGTTTAGTCGATTGAATTGCAAATAAGTTGTAATGAGAGCAACAAATTTCCTATTTTGTATTCATTAATTATTAGATTCACCTAAATTACTAAAATTATAAAAATTGATTTATACCAAAATGAATTTTCCAAATAACCAAACTTACAATAACTAAATTACAAACGTTACAAAAATTAAAATATTTAGGAAAATTGATATATGAAATTACCAAAATTTATATAACAAATTGAATCATAATTTTAATCTCATATAAGAAAATTAATCACCAAAATTAACAAAGTTAATGTACAAAAGCTAACCAAAATTATCAAAATCACTTTACTTTCAGAAATTAATAATTCACCAAAATTAACAAATTAATAATTTTCCAAAATTACAAAAAATATTTATTCATAAATTAGAAAAAGTAATAATCTATGGTTAATTCTTAATTTACCAAAATAAATAAAAATTAATTTTGGTGAATATACCAAAATTTTTAAAAAAATTGTCAAAACTAATTTACCTAAATTACCATAATTAGTTTTCCAAATAACCAAAAATACAATAATTAAACTACCAAAAATTACCAACATTACCAAAATTTATTTACAAAAAATTAAAATTTTAGGTAAATTAACATACAAAATGACCAAAATTAATATATCAAAAATGGACCACAAATTTAATTTGATATATAACAAAATTAATCACCAAAGTTAAAGTACAAAAAATACCAAAATTATCTAAATTACTTCACTTTTTTTAAGTTAATAAATTACCAAAATTAAAAAAATCAATAAATTAATAATTTCATAAAATTACCAAAATTATTCATTCATAAATTAGAAAAATAATAATTTTTGGTTAATCTTTAATTTATCAAAATAAATCAAAATAAATTTTTGGGAATATAACAAAACTTAACAAAGTTGACAAAATTAATTTATCAGAATTCATTATGAAATTTACCAAAAATAATTTACATAAATTAATTGTCTCTAAATTAATTTTCTAAAGTCATTAAGTTAATAAAATTGTTGGTTGATAATTACGAAAATTAATTAGTAAATTATTAATTTACCAAAATTAAGCAAAACGAATTTACTTGAATCAATTTTCGGTAATTCTTTACAAGTGTTATTGATTTACCAAAGTTCCCAAAATAAATTCCTAATCTATCAAAATTAATTACGAAATCTACCAAAATAATTTATCAAAAATAATTTTCAAATTACTAAAATTACCAAAAATTATTTTTCATTATCTTAGGAGAAGCTAGCAACATGTGGGATAGTTGGGATGTGTAATCTAATTATCCTCTTTAAGAGATGTGATGTAAAGGTTTCTTGAAAGGAAATGGAAGGGGTGTGAGATTTTAGGAGAAAAAGGTGGGATATGATTTTGTAATTAATATGAGATAGAAAATAGTGGGAAAAATTTTAGGAGTAAAGAGGTTTTAAACTTCCTCTGATACTGGAAGGCTTGTAGTCGTTGAATTCCCAATTTAGTAGAACTAAAAAATTTAGAAAATCAGAAAGGGGCTTTTGGGGTGAATTTTGAAGTAAAGAAAAAAATGGCCACGTATATATAAAATAGAGATTTTTAATGCACTACTGCAATGTAGCAAATCTGATTTCTCTTTTTATTTGTTTTTGAATCCAGAAAGCATTACAACAAACGGGGGATAGTGCACCCTCGGCAATCAGCTAAACAAATAGAGGAAAAAAGAAGAGGGAAGGTAAGATAAGTTAAAAGATACAAACTCCGAAATAACAATATGGGCTTCATGTGCAATTCAATCTACGGCCTGGTTCACTTCTCTGTAGACATGTGTATATGTTCATGGGTGATGCTCGGGTTTCACTTTGTTGAAATTCTAATGGCCTAGCCTGAAGCCCGAGCCCGAACCCAAGACAGTGTAACCGTCACCAAGTCTATACATCCACACATTGTTATTACTATTAGACACGGAATGTTAATATCGGATAAAATAGAGTTTGGATTTCCTACTCACTAGAACTCTGCCCACATTAACCGTAGTCACACATGGAGCACATCTCATTCTCTACATAATATTATGAAGAGGGAGATATTCCCAATTTACAAGGGATAATATAGTATGAATAGGCGTGGGCAGAGTTGTCGTAGGCAGGAAATCCGGAATCGACAAAACATATCCTCAAGTCAAGCCGCATGAATGTGTTTACTGTTTAGTTGATGAAAAATATAGAATAAAATCTATGATGCCGGAAAATATGATACCTTAATATTGGTTGTAAGTTTTTCTGGTTACAGTAAAAAATAACAAATCTACCAAAAGAAAAATCGAACCCAATGTTGAGTAAAAGTTATTAATAATATTTATGAAATTACTAAAAAACCATTCCAATTTTCTGTTTCGTTGTTATTTTCTGGGAAACCAAACAGAATTACAGAACAGAAATGTTTATGTTTTTCTCTCTCTCCCTTTCGATACACAAACAATATTATATTATACATGGAAAGTAAATTCAATTCGAGTTTTCTTTTTCCTGTGATTGTCTGTTTCTCCACCAAAAAAGGAAAAACACAGAGGCAAGGAAATTATTTCACTTAAATAGTCATATGAGGACAGAATAGAAGATGAATGATTGGTTCTTGGTTCTTGGAACCAGATCTCATATCTCAGAAGAGGGGACACTGCAAGCAAGGAGTCGGTATGGCAACTAGTCGTTCAGCTCTGGGAACGGTGAGCCCGAAGACATCGTTCATGTCGAGCTCGCTGGGTTTCATCCCATCTGGTAGTTCCCACGTAAAGCAATGAAGCAGATGAGCCATGGCCAACTCCAACGTGTAGAGCCCCAGTTGCATACCAGGGCAAGAACGCCGACCTGATCCAAATGGTATGAACTCAAAGTTGCTTCCTCTGAAATCCGGTGCTCCCTCCTTCAGAAACCTTGATGGTTTAAACGTTTCCGGTTCGTCCCAGGCTGCCGGGTCTCGGTTGATCGCCCAAGAGTTAATCACCACCCGCGCTTGCTTCGGGATGAAGTAGCCACCGACTTCTGCGTCCTCCGCAGTCTCGTGGAGGAGGAGTGGGATGGGCGGGTGGAGTCGGAGTGTCTCTTTTACTACACACCTAAGGAAGGTTAGCTTCTCAAGATCTGAATCCTGAACTCTTCGATCCAGACCCACCACGTCCACGAGTTCCTGTTGTACTCTCTTCAGGTCATCTGGACTTCTCATCATCTCCGCCATGGCCCACTCGATTGCCGACGCGACAGTCTCGGTGCCACCAAACATCACATCCTATCATAATTTTTGATAAAATCAGTGACATAATCGATAATGAGAAGAAACAGTAAAATATATAAATCTGGTCTGGTGGTGGGTCAGTAATCGTTTTCCTTCTTTTTCAAGTTTCAGTTCACATACCATGATTATGGCCTTGATGTTATCTCTGCTCACTTGTAAGTTGCCTGATTCATCTTTTTCGTCATCTTCTTCGTCATAAAAGGCAAGCAGATCATCTACCATATCATTATCTTCTTCCGCCTCATTGGTTCTCTTGTTCTTCCGCTTTGCCAAGTGAGCGTCGATGATTTTGTCGATGAAAGCGTCCAAGGACCGTCGGGCTCCATAGAGTCTCTTGTTGAAACCCTGCAGGTCGAGTCCGCCAAGCCAAGGAATGAAATCGCCCAGGTTGAAAGCCCCGAAGAGCTTCGAGAATTCCTGCAATATGGCGACGAACTTCTCCTGGCCATGACGTATGTCCGACCCGAAAGCAGCTCGGTAGGTTATGTTCATGGTGAGTGAGAATACCAACACACCCAGGTTGACTGGGGAACCGGCTTTTCCTGCTACTGATCGAATAATAGAATCAACCTCTTCGCGCACAGACGTCCATGACTCGGCCCGCTTGCGGCTAAACACCTTCATGGCACAGATCTTACGCATCTGACGCCAGAAGGGACCGTAGTGAGCGAAGGCCATGTCCGACCGGTCGTATGTTAAGTACCTAATGGCGATATTGGCCGGCCGGTTGGAGAAGATGTTGTCTTGTACTTGAAGAACCTGACGAGCCATCTCTGGGGTGGACACCACCACCATGTGTAAGAAGCCAAGCCGGAGATGAATGAGCCCTCCATATTCTTTAGCAAGCTTGGCAAGCCCTCGATGAGTCAGTTGGTCCATTATATTCATGTTCCCGATCACCGGCAACCCTTTTGGCCCAGGAGGGTACGGTTTCCGGCGAAACCGAACAAACACACCCAGCAAAAACAGTAGTGGTGGAACCGCATAGAACAAGATCATGTACAAAGGGTGCAGAGCTGCAGACTCCATAAATTCTTCTTTAATTTCCCTCTCCACCTTCTTCTCTTATTCTATCCCACTAATTTATAGGTATCTCTGAAACGTCGCACCTCGCACACTCGCGAACATTGCAACACATCGCAATATATATTACTCAGACTCGCTTTATGGGACGACGAGGGATGGCATGGACCCTTTTATACTAGTTGAAGCCTTGAAGGACAACATCTCCATTAATGTTTTTGATGATATTTCTAAGCCCCCGAAAAAAAATGGTTGGATGACATTTGTTGGGGAGACGTGTTTTTATTTTTTTATTATTAATGTTCCTTTTAGTAACTGATCTAACAAATAAAATGGTTGCAAACATGTCAAGACACAGAAAAGGATAATGATGTATAACCAAAACAGCTTAAAGGCCTCCGGTGTTCACACTGTATCTGATCAAATTTTTATATAGGATTGATTAATATCTTTTGTGTATAGCCCTATGGACTTTTTCATAGTAGGTCTAGATTTCTAGTATAGGTGACCTAATTATCTGTCTTAAGCACCACATAGGATATACATCATTCAACTGCGTGTTGGGGGAAACGGTTCACTGATGTAATGAAACATTAAATTTTTCAATAAATGCGTTTAGCATGCCCGATTTTTCAATAAACACCTGAGCCAAACATTCATATATATGGGTGTTTTTTGAAACGCCTATGTAGATCCGATGTGGCACCATTTTTTTGAAAAATGACCACGGTTCCAAACATCCCCAAAGTTAAGTTAATCCTTTGATTCTCCATGGTGGATCTAATTAATTTTCTGTCCAAGCTATTTCCAAGATTGCCATCGAATGCACTTATGTGGCAGCCTAAGCTTCGGGTATATTAATGGAGGTTGTGTCAACTGGTTCTGCTTGGGCTAGGAGGGTTTCCCCAAATTGATCTCTTGCTATAATTCCTATGACACACCCACCATTCTAATTTCTAGATGCAACAAATATAGGGTCTGTTTGGCGCATCTTTCCGTGCGGTCTTTCGGTTGTTTACAGGTCGGGAAGATCGAAAATCGGTCTATTTCTGTTTGGCACACAGAAGATCTAGTTGCCAAAAGATGGGATGCCGAAAAGACGCGAAAAGCCTATTTTGGGCTGATTTCGAGAAGCTCCAAATGAAGTTTCTCGCATCTTTCGCGTTTTAATTTGCGTGGAAAGACCCAAAACGACACACGGAAAGATGCACGTCTGCCAAACGGTCTTCGGGCTGCCCAGATCTTATGTCAAAATCTCAATGCATCTTTTGACTGTCAGAGGTACAAGAAGATCTTCTCAAAATGACTTGCCAAATGGGCCCTAAGTTAATTTTATTAATTTTTTTCCTACTTGTTTGGGTTTTTTCAATTTAATGTTCTTCCTGATTTTGTATTTATGCTGGTTCGAGTTGAGTTCTTTGATCAACGTCATATACTCCATAAGCATTTCTATAAAAAAATATATATATATATATATATATATATATATATATATATATATATACTCCATAAGCATCAAATCAAGCTTTCTCTATGAAGACCATACGACCCCACCAATCAATAATGCTTCCATCCTCCTGGGTTGGGCCCCACTGTTCCAAATTTGCTTGGCATGGAGAGTGAGAGAGTACTAATTAGGGGTGCAACTGGGTGGATTGGGTAAGGGTTGAACATCAACCCACCCATATTGATTCACTAACCCACCATAATCAATCATGAATCATTGTTAAAGGGTCATAACTCACCCATATTGACTCACTTGATTCATCCATATTGATCCTTTATCACCCTCACCCATACTAACTCATTTACCATTATGTATAAATACAAAAATGGGTCAAGATGACCTGTAAACCTGAAATAATAATTTTTGAGAGAATAATCTCTCTCAAGACTGCCACACGACAAAAATGAGTCAGGTCAACCTGTATACCCGAAAATGCAAAAATTGTAGATAAATGTAGAAAAAATTGCAGAAAATACAAAAAGTTCAGAAAAATACAAAAATACCAGAAAATTACAAAAAATGCAAAAAACTAAAAATTTGCAGAAAATTCAGAACTTTTGAAAAAATAGAAAATATGCAAAAAATACTAGAAAATTGTAGGAAATGCATGAAAAACAACAGAAAAATGCAAAAAATTATGCAGAAAAGCACCAACAAATTATAGAAAATGCAGAAAATTGTAAAAAATGCAGAAAAATACCAAAAAAATTACAGAAAATTCAAAAAAAGTTCAAAAAATGCAAAAAATACATAACTTTTATAAATGTGTTTTCACAAAAGTAATTTTATAAAAGTGCTTTCATAAAAGTACTTCTATAAAAGTACTTTCATAAAAGTGCTTTCATAAAAGTAATTTCATATATAAAAGTGCTTTCGTAAAAGCACTTTTGTAAAAGTATTTTTATAAAAGTTTTGTAAAAGCACTTTCATGTAAAAGTACTTTTATGCTTTAATAAAAGTGTTTTCATAAAAGTACTTTCATAAAGTGCTTTCGTAAAAGTCATTTTCATAAAATTATTTTATAAAATTGCTTTTGTAAAAGTGCTTTCGTGTAAGATTGCATGTGAGCAGGAAAGTTAATAAAAACTATTTTATTTCACTTTTAATTTCAAAATGACATGTGGCATGGTGGTTTGGAATTGTAATGAGATGTGAATGCAATAAGAAGCTTGAGTTTGAGTCACTTGACCCAACCAACACTAACCCTTTTCCATTGACCCCAATGGGTTACTCGACTCATATTGACCCACCAATAGATTGGGTGGGTATGGATGGGTTCCTAGGTGGGTGGGTCAAATGGGTTGAGGTTAAGATTGGCATCCCTAATAGGCTAGTACTAATTAAAATGTGATCAATGTCTCCTTCCTCTTCATTGCACATGGTTTTTTTTTTTATTTCTAAATCCCTTATTCTTTAAAAAAGTTCTTCATTTGGGTGTTTGGCAATTATGAGGAGCCAAACATGTAAAGGATTTTCGTTTGGAGGGACATTCCTATTTCCTAACACATTTCTATGCTAATTTAACCATGAAATTACCTTGGATATTTATCACCCGCAATAATTTATCTTCTCTATCCGCCTAAAAGTTGAACGAAAAAAAAAAAAAAAACTCTATTCTGCAATGGAATGTGAATTGCAAGGATTTTATACTTCAGTTTTTTATTTCCTCTTATACCACCTTCTGATTATATTTCTGTCCAACTTCCTTGTAATTAGGTTAATAATTAGGGTAAATTGCTGAAACCTCCCAGTCCCCCTTGATTAAAATCCTCTAACGGCATGAAAATATTCAAAATATCCATGCTATTATTATTGAGGCTGGTTTTTATAGAAAAAATAATACAAATTTCATGAACAACAGCAAAAAAAAAGAGAGTTTTAAAGTTAGGGATAAGTACATTGTACTCCCCCTCAGAAATCTGAAATGGCAGTCACCTCCTAGTCTACTAGTAGCCGGCCCTATAAACCACATCCTACCCGTGGATTTGGCATCAATCCACGGTCAGGATTCAGTCCACCCCTACAGTGGAGCTATGATTTGTAGGGGTGGACTGAACAATTAAAGCCCCTTAATGTTACAGTTTTACCTTTGAGCAATTGATATGAAGGGCAAATTTAGAAAATAAATCAATTTCAGAAAAGAGATTGGAAGAATTTGAGATAGATATGAAAAGAGAATTTGGAAAATAAGCATTTTGGACAAAAGTGGAATGGGTATTTTGGACATTTTCATATCTCTTGTTAGAAGATTCTAGCAGAGGGAGTCTACTTGCAACTTTCTTAAAAAATTTAGGGGAAGTAATTGCAATTACCAATCTTCAAGGGAGATATCAGCAATGGTCATATTTAGCAATTTGCCCTAATAATTAAGATCCGCAATTTTAAGGTTAAGGTAAATATTTTTCCTTAGCTTTCATCCATACACCCATAGATTGTTGTCTTTCGCTATTTTCCATCCTAGTTTAATTTTCTTATATTAGCAGAATTAATTTACTCCATTTTGTTTATGCTCACATTCCAACTCTTTGCTAGGACACACATTCTTTACCAGCCTCTAGGCTCTTCTTTATTTAAAGGGAAAGGCAATTTGTCATCTCTAATTCTCTTCATTATCTTCTTCCTTTACCCATCTATAGCCTCAATTAATCGGATTAAGTATCCTTTTCTTCAATTCTTCCTTTTACTTCTTATTTATTTATTATTTTCCTTTTGTAAGTGTTGGAAATCGTCCTATCTATATCACCTGTATATATAGCCTTTGGGTGAGCTGGATTGGGTTTAGTATCCCCTTGTTTAGGGAAATCTAGAGTTGTCCACCTCAGAGATTTAATTTTATTAGGTTTTTGGTTTTATTTAACAAGAACTCCACCTTTTTATCGAGTTGGGACATATTTCTGGAGTGGGTTTGTATTTAGGTTGATCAAAAATTCAAAATCTGTATTGCACCCGACCATAAGATATCTTAAATCTTCACAAAGGGGGTGCTCTACAACGTGAATTGTTTTCCTTGTTGTAAGTTTTAAAAACAAATTAAAATCATTTAGTTTGAAAACAGATTATTTCTCAAAATATATAAAACATATACATACAAAAAAAAAAAAAAACATGTTCTTGATTGTGTACGCCGGTATGTATTTTATATATGTTTTCAAAACGTGTTTTCATTTGATTATTTAAAATCATCTTTCATAAATCATACAATTTCCATATTGCAAAATTTGTTTTTATTTAAAAACCATTATTTTGATGGTTCTAAAAACAAGTATTGTTTTTTGAAATAAAACCGACTTATTTTTTGCATTTCAAAATAAAAACAGAGTTCACTAAAATGTTTTATTCTTCTTCTTCTTTTTTTTTTTGTGATATAGCGGTTTCAAAACAAATGAAAACGAAAACATTCATGTTAATTGTAGATCACCCCCTAAATGACTTGTTCCCATCAATTTCTAGAAATAGGAAGGGCAATTACTAGCACCTCATCGGGGCCTCAATCAAACAATTAAGCCACACTAAATACACCCTTTGATCTACAAACTATGAGGGCTTGTTACACCCTTTGAGCCACACTAAATTACTAGCCAGCACGGGCTGCCGCGCATACTGTCAAGGAGCCACCATTCTCTCAAGACATCATGGACGAAGTGTCCTTGTTGGATGGTGAGCCCCCCAGTTTAACAAATACGATGGGAATACCGACCCTTTTGACCATGTCGCGGCACTCAAAGCTCAGATGATGTTGCACAGCGCGTCGGAAGGACTGATGTGCAAATCCCTCGTAGCCACCTTGCAAGGCCTATCTTTGACGTGGTATTCCTCCCTATCACCACGTTCCATAACGTCATGGGACCAGCTGGAGACCTAGTTTCTGGCACAGTTCATCGCTAGTTAGAAGCATTGAAAAACTTCGGTCAGGCTCAACAAGGAAGAACTCTAGGTCAGGGACTTGAACCAATCAGTCACGGTTACGGCCATACAGCACGGGCTCCGGCGTTCCTCGTTCAACTTCTCCATCTCCAAAAATCCCCCTCAGACGTTAGCCGTGCAGTTACCGATGAGCGGAAGTCCAAGAGGTCGGACAGAGATCACAAGAGACAAGATCACCGACTAGACCATAGACCTCGGACCCCTCCACCGACCTATCGAAATTTCACGCCGCTCAATATTCCGCGGTCTGAAATTCTGATGTAAATCCATGACCGCAACTATGTCAAGTGGCCCGAGAAGATGAAGACGCAAAGTAACAAGAGGAACCAAGACAAGTACTACAAGTTCCACAAGGTCCACAGCCATGACACGGAGAACTATTTCGACTTGCGCAACCATATTGAAGATCTAATCAGGCATGGTTACCTTAGCGGCTTCATCGGTAGAAATGAGAAGCCAGCCCAAGAAGAGCGGAGAATAGATGAAGATCGACAGCTGCCGCCCTGAGGGCCCCTAGCCAGCGTTATCCACATCATATCAGGAGGAACTGCCGCTGGAGGAGAGAGCAGCTCGGGTCATAAGAGATATGCTCGGTTGCGCGGGATCGACGACCGGGGTCATAGGAAGAAACATAGCACATTTGTCACCTTCACCGACGATGACCTCTAAGGGGTCCAGACACTACACTACAATGCCTTGGTCATCATAGCCGAGGTGGCTAACTTCGAGTTGCGGCAGTCGACATAGGGAGCTCTACTGATGTACTGTTTGAAGATGCATTCGAAAAGCTCGGCATCAACAGAGAGTGGCTCACACCGGTTAGCACGCCCTTGATGGGATTCTCGGGAGAGTCCCTCCTACCCACTAGGAGGATAACTCTTCCCCTCTTGATCGGAGATGACGACGTCACTACGATGACCATGGTTGACTTCATCATGGTGCATTGCCCCTCTTACAACGTGATCCTTGGAAGGCCGACCACCCTCAACGCCCTACAGGCTGCAGTCTCGACATACCACCTCGCCATGAAATTTCCAACCAAGTACGATATAGGAATGGCACGCGGGGATCAGAGAACAATGCGACACTACTATTAGCTAACTTGTCGAGGATCACATCCAACCACCGAGACACTGATGGCAGAGGCTTATGACTTACGTGACGAGGTAAAGGCACAACGGGGCCAACCCATGGAAGACCTCGTCCAGGTCCCCCTATCTAAAGAAGATCCCGAAAAGACAGTCCAAGTTGGTTCCCTACTAGACGGCCACCTCCGAGAAGAACTCGTGCAACTACTTAGGAACACGCCAACGTATTTGCTTGGTCGGCTACAGACCTGCCCAGAATCGACCCTGAAGTTATCACACATCGGCTGAACATCGACCCCTACTACCGACCTGCGAAGCAGAAAAAGAGGAACTTCACAACAGAGCGGTGGCAAGTGATCACCGATGAAGTCCAGAAACTGCTCGACGCCGGCTTTATTCGGGAAGTCAAGTACCCCGATTGGCTGACCAACGTAATAATGGTGAAGAAGGCAAATGGAAAGTGGGGAATCTGCATCGACTTCACTGACCTAAATAAGGCCTGCCCCAAAGACAGCTTCCCCTGCTGTGGATCGACCAACTCGTTGACGCAACGGTGGGGCATGAGCTACTGAGCTTCATGGATGCCTTCTCAGGTTACAACCAAATCCGGATGCACCCGGATGACTAGGAGCGAACATCTTTTATCACTAACCGCAACCTGTACTACTACAGGGTAATGCCCTTAGGCCTCAAGAACGCCGACACCACTTATTAGTGGCTGGTGAACGAGGTGTTCAAAGAACAACTCGGCCCGAATGTAGAGGCATATGTCGATGATATGCTCGTGAAGAGAAAGAAGGCCAAGCATCACTTGGCCGACCTTCGTGAAGTCTTCGACACCCTCAGAAAATACAAGATGAAGCTAAACCCAACCAAGTGCGTTTTTAGGGTCGGCTCCGACAAGTTCCTAGGGTTCATGGTAACATAAAGAGGGGTTGAAGCGAATCCAGAGAAGATAAAGGTCATCCTTGACATGCCATCTCCCCAGACCCATAAAGAGATGCAGCAACTCATCGGGAGAATAGATGCCCTTAGCAGATTTATGTCCAAATCCGTGGATCACTGTCTTCCTTTCTTCAAAACCCTTAAGCGGCCAAAAGATTTCTGTTGGACCGAAGAATGTGAGCAGTCTTTCTAGGAGCTGAAGCAGTACCTAAGCTCGCCGCCCCTCTTAATCAAGCCGAACCCGGGGGACAAGCTATTGCTTTACCTCCTAGCTGGAGACAAGGTTGTCAGCTCAATACTGATTAAGGAAGAATACCGGGTATAGAGGCCGATCTACTACACCAGCAAAGTCCTCAGCAGCGCAGAGACCCAATACTCCAACCTGGAGAAGTTAGCCTTAGCTCTTGTCACAGCCGCTAGAAAGCTCAAACCCTACTTCCAGGCCCATAGCACTCGAGTACTTACCAACCATCCCCTTAAGCAGATACTACAAAGGTCGGAAGTATATGGTCGCTTAGTCAAGTGGAGCGTGGAACTAAGTGAGTTCGACATTGAATACACACCACAGTCGGCGATCAAAGTCAGTTCCTGGCAGACTTCATTATAGAATGTACGTTAACCATCGAGGAATCGGCCCCACTGCCCCCGATATGGACTCTGCAGATAGATGGCTCGTCAAATCAGCAGGGCAGTGGCACTGGCCTCATCTTCCTCGGCCCAAATGATGCAGTGTTGGAAAACGCCCTCAGGTTCGAGTTCAAGGCATCCAACAACGAGGCTGAGTATGAGACCCTGATTGTTGGGCTCCGCCTGGCCCTAGATCTCGGGGCCTGAAGAATCAAGGCCTTCAGCAACTCGCAGCTAGTGGTCAACCAAATCTACGGCCAGTTCAAGGCTCAGACCCCCTCTATGGCGAATTATCTACAAAAGGTGCAAGAGCTCATTCAGTAGCTCGAGCATTTTAATATTTAGCAGATCCCTTGAGGTGATGCCCTTTCGAAGCTTGCCAACTCGCCGCAGATCGACCTTGACTCGACTGTACGACTGGATACACTAGCCCAGTCGAGCATCAGTCAAACAACCCTTCTCATCCTCCCAGTACAGCATGGCCTATCTTGGATGGACCCCATAACCGAGTATCTTTGAGAAGGCGCTCTTCTAGAAGACCGAGTAGAAGCGAAGAAGCTTCAACACAGAGCGGCTCGGTACTGCCTAATATAGGGCCAACTCTACTGCCATTCCCACACTCTCTCATACCTTAAGTGTCTCCCCCCATTTGAAGCAGACTACGTCCTCAGGGAGATACATGAGGGCATCTGCAAAGATCACCCCAGCGCGCACACATTAGCTCATAAGACTCTCCGACAGGGCTACTTCTGGCCGACGATGAAGCAGGACACCGCCCAATTAGTTTAGAAGTGCTACAGTTGCCAGCGACACTCTAATCTCTATCACCAGCTTGCGGCCCCTCTGAAGCCGATCACCAGCCCATGGCCATTCACCCAATGGGGAATGGACATCCTTGACCCCTTCCCCACTGCGGTTGCGTAGAAGAAATTCCTTCTCGTAGTAGTGGACTACTTCATGAAGTGGGTGGAAGCAGAAGCCTTGGAACGCATCACCGCCCATAGTGTCCGGAACTTCATCTGGCAGGGTATTGTCTGCCGCTTCGGCATCCCTCGTGTGCTCATCATGGACAATGGGACACAGTTCATCGGCAAGAAGTTCAAGGCCCTCTGTGCCGACCTAAGAATCAATCATCGGACTATTGCAGTGCACCGACCCCAAAGTAACGGGCTAACCAAGGTAACCAACTGCACCCTACTACATGGCCTGAAAACGTACTTAGATCAAGCCAAGGAAAGGTGGGTTGAGGAGCTACCGAGCATTCTCTGGGCATACAGGACGACCCCGCGTACTACCACTGGAGAGACCCCTTTTATCTTGACTTATGGGGTCGAAGCCATAGTCCCCGTGGAGATAGGTTCCCCAACAATCCAGACCGAGCTATTCAATGAGGGGCAGAATGATGAAGATCTATGTGTGGAATTGGACCTAGTAGAAGAAGCCCAGGACCAAGTACATGTAAGAATGGCCGCACAACAGCAAAGGATGGCAAGGCACTACGACTCCCAAGTCAGAAGGCACAAGTTCAAGACAAGCGACTTTGTCCTACGCAGAGTCATAGTCCCCGCTCTTGGAAAAGGCAAGCTCGGACCAAACTGGGAAGGGCCGTACAATATCACCAGGGTCCTCGGACCGAGTACTTATAGACTCGAAGACCTCAAAGGCCGATAGATATCGAGGAGTTGGAACTTAGGAAATCTCAAGATGTACTACTAGTAGATCTACAAGCAATAAAAGTATCCTTTCTTTTAAACTACATCTCCGGCCTCCAGGCACTTACACGCTCACCACACACACTACACACCCCAAAGTCTCTCGAGATCAGAAATTGAGCATCCCATGGCTGAGAGCTCGGGAACTGAAAGATCTCGGACAGCTACACCTCGGTCAGCAGAAGATGGGGGACGCCCCGGCATAGCCCGGCTCGGCTCGTGCAATAGCCCGGCCGACCATGCCTCGGCCAACAAAAGAAACCAAAAGATCCCAAAACTACACCGCGGATATCGAGGCATAACCCGGCCGGCCATGCCTCGGCCAACGAAAGAAAATTGTACAAGTAACAAGACGCTGAGGCATAGCTCGGCTTGGCACGCGCAATAGCTCGGCCGAGCATGATTCGACTGGAAAAAGAAAGGCACAAGTAAGAATAGCAACGACAACAAGAGGCATACATATAGTCAACACAAAGAAGAACTGATATTCAAGTTAAGATGGTCCATTACATCGTTTAAGGCTTGGCATACCGAGCCAACGCAAAAAAAAAAAAAAGAAGAGCATGGCAAAAACTGAAAAAGCATGGAAGAAATGACCGCTCAATCCTCGGTGGCGGATTCAATAGCCCCATCAACAACTTCAGCCTTGTTCCCAGCCTCTTCATCAGCCTCCTCAGCGGAACCCAGCGGAGTATCCAGATCGCAAGCTCCCCAGCCCTACAACTCCTCGACCAACTTCGGGTGGAGGTGAATGATCCTTTGTCGGAAGACATTGAATCCAGCTACGAAGGAAGCCTCGACGTACTCATCCATGTGCAGCTGCATCTTCTCTGATGCCTTGTACTGGTTGACTGCCTCCTCGGCAGCCTCCCGCTTCAGCTTCTCCCTCTCTGCCTTTAGCTCAGAGATCTCCTGCCTAGCCCGCGGACAACGCTGGCCTGCTCGGCTAGTTGTGCCTTAAGCTCGACCACCTCTCTCTCTAGCGCGATCGACCGTTCCTCGAAAGCTTAAAGCTCGGCCAGCTGGGCCTTTTGTCGCAGATACTCGGAGTGTTCTCGTCGTACATTGATCAAACGTCCCAGAGGCGATTGACTAATGTAACTGCTGCGCAAGCATTCTGCAGAAGAGAATGATGAATATACGCCCAAAAAAATAAGAGAGCAAAACACAAGGGATAAGAAAGAAAGGAACTCACCTGGGTAGCAGACCGCAGAAGTGTTCACTCTAAGGATCCGCGACATGTGCAAGCTCGAGCTGCTGCCGCTCACTTCCGTCCCCGACGCACCCGTAGGACGATGAGCCCCTTCAGGGTCAACCACCACGACGCCATCCTCCTCGGCCTTCCGCTGCCTAACCCGTCTGTGCCTACGGGCCACTCTATCCACGGATTGCGGCTGGTCTACTGCCTCGAGCCGAGCCTCCGGCTGTGCACCAGCCCACCCCTGCCTTTGTTGAAGGGAGAAACAACTTAGCCAACATAGTAAAGAAAATACACTGGCCACCCTCTCCATCAACTCGGCGAGCATCAGCATCTCCGAGCATGTATACGCGATAACATCTATTTCGTGGTTCATGCTCAGGGCCGACCTCTCCTCCCAAGTAAGAGCCATCCACTGGGGCTGCAACACGTTTGTCCTCGAATCCTGTAGCTCGGCCCGAAAAGGGAGACCCCCAGGAATGTGCACAAAGAAGAATGACTCCTTCCAGTGCTTCACAGAAGAAGGAGCCCCAACCAGCAGCTGGACATTCTGCATATTGGAGAAATAGTAGTACCCCTGCTGGTGATGCTTCAGCTAGAGCATAAAGCTCACCACACCCAGGGTTAATTCGATATCACAGATCGTGCAGTAGGACATTAGGCCAAGCAAGAACCTGAAGGAGTTCGGCATCAATTGCACCGGCAACACCCTGTACTTGCCCAGTACCTCGGCGACCCCTCGCTCAATGGGAACCTTAGCCTAGCCATCAAGCTATGCTCATAAATGCATAACTCACCGAGCCGAGCATCAGTGGCCATCTCGTCAGGTAGCGGACACCACATTTGGTATTCTGTGGGGATGACGTAGATAGCTCGGATCCGAGCCATATCCTCAAGCGTGAAGACGCAGGCATGGTGCCAAACCGATGACTTGCCCGTAGAGGAAGTTTTGCCTTCGTCCCGGAGGGGCCAGCCTCAGACTCCTCCACTTTGGTAGCGACAAAATCTCTCAACTCAAACTCATAGTTCGAGTAGTGAGAAGAGCTAGAACCAGAACTATCGGAGGACCCGGAAGAGGAAGAGGACCGACGAGATGAAAGAGACATACCGGGAAATTTACAGAGCTGAGGAACGAAAACCACCAAGCAATTTGCCGAGCAACCCACCGAGCAATCTCCCGAGCAACCTGTCGAGCAATCCGCCGAGCAATTACTTTTGAACAGTACCAGCCACCTTCTTGCAAATGACATAGAGGAGGGGGTCCCCCCTTTCTTTTATAGACACCACGAGCACGGACCGAGGAGAGATCAACGGTATAGATGAAGCACCTCTGACAACGCCTCAGAAGGCCAATCGACGCGGCCAATAACGCATGCACAAAGCATCGGAAACCGAAGTGGCGTCCGCGACAGGAAGTGGTTACGACCATTAATTGTGCTAGTTCGACCCTTAGTACCGGTCCAACCGTCGACATGGACCCTCGACTGGGCCGCTTCGTGACACTGGCCCGATTAGAATGCTCGGTACCGACCTCAACCAAACCCTTGCACCAGACAAGGCTACACGACCACGCAATAGTCCGACCGAGCATTCCCCCTCCTCGGCAACAGAACTGGGGTAGTGGTTCGGGAACCGAAATTTTGGTTCGTATTTAAAGTTCTGCAGCCGACGATCGGAGGACTCCTTGGCAACGACCAACACCGCGCGGACGAGACAATAGATCGGAAGTCCCTCAGCCGAGCAACGAACCAAGAGAACCTCATCCCTCAACTTCGGAACTGGGGGAGTGGTGTTGGGGTCATGGCTGAGCTGGCCCAGAGAGACATGTGGCCGCCCAGTCATCGCCCGACCATGTCAGCTTAGCTCGACCATGTTGGCACAGCTCGGCCACATCAGCATAGCCCGGCCAAGCTATGTTACTATCGTGGTCCCCCGCCTTATCCCTCTGGCCACGTCAGCTACACGCCACGTGGATAAGCCCGACTATAGATAAGGGTGGAAAAACAACTCTGTCGAGGAGTAGGACTTTACCCCGGCGAAGAGCTCTATCCCGATTATCCCGGAACTCTAATCTGCTAGGAGACGGAACCCCGGCTATAAAAAGTACTCCATGCTCAAGGTAAGGGACCCCCAACTTCTAGCACCCATACTATTACTTTCCTCGGACCAGCACCCTCATTGCTCTACCCGACCATCCGCTACCCTCTCACTGACTTGAGTGTCGAAGTGTCTACTCGGGGACAACTC
Source organism: Nelumbo nucifera (assembly GCF_055504915.1). Classification (NCBI taxonomy): domain Eukaryota; kingdom Viridiplantae; phylum Streptophyta; class Magnoliopsida; order Proteales; family Nelumbonaceae; genus Nelumbo; species Nelumbo nucifera. The sequence goes on from NC_142653.1 coordinate 26,857,309, forward strand.
CTCGGACCTCTGACTACTTCTCTTGATTGCATGTTACATAGCGCAGCACCGTCCTTGTAAGCTCGGCACCGCCCAATCAGCAAGGATTATCTGGTTGCTCTCCTCAGCCCGTGCACTACCTCGGATTCAACAGCATCACCTCCCTTTTTGTTTAAATTTTGGTAGAAATTAGTAAGTAAGGTCTCTATCCAAGGTGCAATTAAACCTAACCATTTATATTTTAGGAAAATTGTCCAAAGCTCGTCATGAGTTTTCAGCATTTTTCTAAAACTCACTACAACTTTTCAAAATATCTAAAACTCACCATATTAGTAAATTTTTATTTTCCAAAACTTACCTTCTGTTAGTGCACTGTTAATGCTTCTTAACAGAGGTGTCCACATCAGCATAAATAACAATTTTCATGACCAAATTACCCTTGGATGGTGAGTTAGAGGAAAAGGGTCTTTTTCAGTTTTCAATTTTCATGTTTTTTTTTGCATTTTTAGTGTTTTGTTATAATTTCCAATGTTTTTTTTTATAATTTCTGTTTTTTTTACATTTTTTTATTTTCTACAATCTATAAATTATCCTGTATTTTTTTTATTTATTTGCAATTTGTGTGTTTTTCTATAATTTTTGGTGTCTTTTCTACAATTTTTATTTTCTGATTTTGTTTTTCAATTTTTATAGTTTCTATAATTTGAAAATAATTTTTTATTTTGTTTTCAATTTCTATAATTTTTTATATTTTTTGAAACTTCTGTGTTTTTTTGTATTTTATATTTGAAAATATTTTTTTGAACTTTTTCCTATTTTTCATGTCTAATTATTAAAATATATGTATATATTTTATATTTTTCTATGAAGGTTAAAATGATAATATATTAACACCTGTTAATTTATTTAACATCAAGTTAGTGACATAGTAAATTTTAGACATTTTGAAAAGTTGTGGTGAATTTAAGAGAAATGCTGAAAACTCAGGGTGAATTTTTGACAGTTTCCCTATATTTTATACTATTACATAAAGAATCAAACACTGCTAACTAGATTCCAATCTGATAATAGAAGAATTTCCCTACATTTAAGACAAAATAAAACAATATTGTTTTCTTAAATAAATATCGATACCCATAAATTAAACGAATAAGTACGGATACACACAATGCAGAATTCTGAATTCCAGTCCCCCTACTACTAGCTCTCTCCCCCTATAAACCACATCCTGCCCGTAAATTTAGCATTAATTCACGGTCAGGATGCATTCCCCTATACTTGGGCTGATTGGTCATTCTCCCTAAATTAAATTGGGCGGTTAATTAAAACAGAGAAATAGACATATTCTGTCCTCTGTATTAAATTATTACCCTGTTCGGTGGAGCAAAAGTGTCTTTGCATTGAGGAAGGAATATGAAAATGTCAAGTGTCAATTTTGAGGCTGAAAATGACGAAGAAACTACATATAATTTACCACGTCAGTGCCACTGCAACGTGTGACGTGGCAGAAGACTTTTTCTTGGTCTTAGAATTCAGAGGCTAGCCCATGGTTTACTGCCATGCATGTAGAATAGGCCACTCTAATCTAAACCACAGAATCATTTTGTAGGTTATTGGCTGCTTAAACAAACCATCCTAAAAAATAAAGAACCCATTTTATTTTAATTATTTAATTAATTGTTTTTTTTATCATGGGCAACATATTATTATCCAACCACCCTACGAGGTGGATATTTGACCGTTAATAAGTTGTGAGCAAATTAAAAACGATGAAGTCTTTGAACAATGTAACTTGCGTGTTTTTTACACTCTTATCTAATGTTTTTTGTTTTTTGTTTTTTTAGTGTAGATGCTATTTTGTAATGTTATTCTTAGTATATGTTTGGCATCGATGCTCCACATGCAGAGAAAATGGTGTTGTTGATGAGAGGGTTGGAAGCACTGTTTTTTGAGAAAATAGTGTTTTTGTTTTGTTTAGAGTTATTGCTGTCAGGTAAAACGTTTCCTGAAACAACAACTTTTTTTGTTTGGTACCAATGCTCCAGGAAACATTTTCAGCACTAATACCCATTATCCAGTGTCACATCACTGCCACCTCACATCCTTGTTGGTAGCAATGAGTTGTAGCTCCAGGAAATGCCAAATTTGGTGTTCCTCCAAGCCAAGCCTTCCCAATTTTCAAGGTGTGGTTTAGAACAATGCTTTTTATGAAAAAAACGGTTTCAAACAAATGCCCTTTCCTGAAACACTATTTTTTCCGATATGATACTGATGCGGTGCCGTTTTTTGGAGCAATGGCAATGATGCCAAACAGATGCACGCTTAATATAAAACAAACCTAAAATAAGCATGAAATTAACATTTCTCCTACCACCAATTTGGATTGGTGGAACCTAAATTGCCATCCCTCTTCATCAATTTAATCATATGTTTAATATATGTAAATCTTAAAACATGTGGCTGCAGTTCTCTCATTCAGAATTTTATCCTTGGGGTAATGTCAGGAATTTTTTATGAGGGGTTTAAAACCTAAAATATATAGAGGGGTGGGTCGAAGACAAAACATGGAAAGTACTTTCTATGTCAGATTTTCTGGACCATAGGGGGGTGGTATGGCTCCCCCGACTTTATCTAGGGTGGGGCTAGAAAATCATCAAGCATAAAAGCTTTTAAGACGTTGCAATGTTGGCTTTGATCCCATTTTTCTAGATAAAGTCGGTTATAAATCAAAACCTAATTTTTAGTGCCCAAAATCAAATAAAAAAAAGCTTAATTAGCCTAGATGTTCCAAGAAGTATTTACGACCTGGCCAGTTAGACCAGAGGCCTGACCATTATGCCGGTTCAGACCAACCACTAACCTGCTATATATTATGAAAAAAAAACATTATTAACCAATGAACTATCAATCCAAATGATTGAATTATTGATCCATCTCACCCGTTCAATGGGTTATTGGTTCATTTTATTGTATTATTGATTTCTTATAATTAACCTCATAGGTTGACCCGTTAATGACTCCGACAATTGAAACATTTATTTTTTCTTATTTTGGTGATACCCCCGAATCCCCATAGGCACCGTTTGAATAGTGAATCTAATACCCCCAAAGTCAATGGTTGAAAAAATCAAACCGTGTATCTGTTTTTCTTTTGTGTCACGATGAATGCCACCAGAACGTACAAGTCACTCAACTTGCTAGGTGATATAATTAAGGAAAAATTTTCTATTCGTATTTGTACTTTGGCTCGAGTGATAATTTAGTCATTGAATTTTAAAATGTAATAATTTAATAATTATCGTTAATTAGTTGTTAAGTGACATGTAAAAAGAAATAAATGTCTATCTAATTTTTTTTATCAAACCATTTGTTAAAATTAAAACCAATCGTCAAATTTTTCATCCCGGTGACAATACTTTTGTCTCTTTTTCAAGTATCAAAACAAAGCTTCTAATTCTTCTTCTCTCTTTTACCTATAAAAATAAAATATTACTGTGTTAAGTTAAAAAAATAAAAACAAATTGTATAAAACCTGGAATTTTTTGTTCTTGATAAAAACTTGCAACGAATTTGCGAGTATGAATTCACATCAGCATGTTTATTTCGGTTCTTGATAAAAACACTTTCAAAAATGTGCACCACATTTTGGAGCAACTCGACTCTGCTAAACATTCTCTCGACTATCTCTATATCCTGTAAGTTGCATTTCATTCACGACTTTCTGTATTTGGGCTTCCTGCTACCAAGTGTTCTGTACTTTTGAAGTTATACGCTTTTTGCCTGGTTTTTAATGACATCCATTTATTTCTGTTCTGGTCTTATTCGAGGTGGATTTTGAAGTATTGAAATTGTAACAATCAATTATGGTTAAATCTGAAACGGATTTTGATCATTCGACACTACAAAAAGTTTCAAATTGATTTTCGGCTAACTTTACTTTAACGATGCATTCTTTTTGTGTTCGATTGGCTATGGAATCATTATGTTGTTGAAATATGCAACTTTGTTGCTTTTTTTAGCTTTTATCTTCCTTTTTAGTTTTCTCAGACCGAGCTCCCGGTTCTTTCATCTTAATAATACTAATCGTATCTCCATAATGCATAAGGAAAGCTAATTTTAGTGATACTTAATACTGAACAAATGATCATGTAATTAGATAGTGATAACGTAATAAAGGCACATTGTAGAAATCAATTTCAGTGATGATGAACACTGATAAAAATTAATAATGATAAAGGAACATATCAATCCAATGTATTCATGGCAGGTCCACCATAGCGAGTGCCATTAAGGTTCAAAGTATCAGAAACGCCAAATGTATTAGAAAGGCAATTTTAAGAGACATATCGGGATGCGCCTTAGATATGTATGTGTATCGTAGAAAAACTAAGATACACATATATTTTAATAAATCATAAAATTAATATACACCTCAATGAGGTGTATATACATTAAATTGATATATTTTAATGGTTTTATGAAGAAATATATTGTAGTTAATTATAATTTCGTTAAAAATTATAATTATTAAGTTTTAATGTTTTATGGGATGGAAAAAACCCAACTCTCCTATCCATCCATAAAACATGCATTGATACAACTTCTAAGTGAAATTATAATTAATAATTATTTATTATTTATTTTCAAAAATTATAAAAAATAAATAAATATTATATAATATATTCAAAAAATAGTTATTTAAGAAGAAATTTCAATTGCTTTGTGGATATGATAGATTATCCATAGAATTACAATATATTCAATCATTGTGATCAAGTGATAAAATATAATTATTTATTTATTTATTTTTAATTCTAAAAATAAAAAAATAAAAAATAATTATTAAAGAAGAAATTTCAATTGGTTTGTGGATATGATAGATCATCTATAGAATTATGATATATTTAATTATTGTGATCAAATGATAAAATATTATTAATTATTATTTATATTTCAATTCTAAAAATATAAAAAAAATAGTAAAGAAGAAATTTCAATTGCTGTATAGATATGATAGATAAATCCATAGATTTAAAACATATTTAGTCTTTATAGGCAAAGAAAAAAAATACATTTTTCAAATTTTTAGTTAATTCATATTTTCCCCAAATATCTTCATAAAATTTCCATAAATCTACTGATAGCACAAAAAAAATTGTGATTTTGAATGTAAGAAATGTAGATCAACATAAATTTATACATTCAAGAAAAAAAGAAATCACAAGATATTATAAAAATTGATAAAAATGTACTTATTTTGCCATATTTTTTCAAAATTTGAAAAATCTTCAAAAAAAAATTAACGATTCACACTTGTTTCTTGCAAACCTGGTACTCTAGGAATGAGGTTTGGAGTTTTAGAGTCATTTGGGGGTGAAAGAAGACTTATTTAAGGGAAAGAAGCTTGCTTTCCCCCTTTATTTTTTTTCAGTTTTTTGTTGTATTCTTTTCGTTGATACGCTACTGATACGCCCCGATACACCCCCAATACGCTCATGATACGGGTCTGATATGCATGAAAAAAACGAAACGCCCGATTTTCATACATATCCTGTACCTGTTTTTCAAATATACGATACGATATGCCTCATATTGAGCGTATAGTATCGAAATTTTAAACCTTGAGTGCCATGACTTGACTTGGGAATCTTTAATAAGGTAAACTTGGAGCTCAAAGGTAATCTGCGGCTTCCTCTCCCTCCATTCATGCCTTCATGAAGGTTTTTGGCTGAAAAGCCTTGCCATGTGTTTAAAATAGGCATAAGATTAGGTACAAGGCTGATACGGCTATTGGGATTGAACACAATACCAATCCATTGGGTTCTCTATCTGATGGATTGCCAGCATCAGCCACAATAACCTTTATTTTTATTTTTCACTTAGGCTTTTATTCTAATGATATGTAATGGTAAATATGTGTGAATTATTTTTATTTTTATTTTTTTATGAGAGAGAGAAAAGGTTTAACTTTCATTAAAAGAACAAAGGATGTATCATGGAGGAGATGTACAAAACTCCAGATAAACCAAAACCCAAAACCCGAGAAAGGAAACCTCCAACCTCCAAAAACAGAGCCCAAGCTTTCTATTCTTGAGGAAGAAGATGATGAATAATGTGTTTTATTTTTAAGGATAATTTTGAAAATTTTAAAAATCTTAAAATCACACATGAAGTCACATGATATACATAACTAACGATCCATTAACAACGGGTACTAGATTATCGTGTTTCAAAAAATTCAAGTATTAAATTGTCAAATTTTAAAATTCAAAAACCAAATTGTCATTCGACCCAAAATAGATACTTATCCGGAAATTTCCCAATAACTAAAGCTGAATCGACTCTTCAGACTTCAAAGAGCAAAGGCGGTGTGGTCGTGTCGTTGTTCGTGATAATAATTGTTCAATAATCAAATAATGGGCCAGGATCTCCCCCCTTAGACGTCACAGTCACAGTCAGTCCATAAATGACTGGTCTGCACGTACAAACAATTCTAAATAATACGTACGTGTATTAACCAAACAGCTCGGCAAAGAAGAAATTCATGCTAAAATCGAATCTCTTTCTTTAACATGAGCTGAGCTGCTTCGTCACATACACCAGCTGGGCTCCTTGCTTTCTTTGTTTTAACTTTTAAGCTGGCATGTGACTATGTGAGAGATGTAAAGATGTCGGTCCAAATCTAAGATGAGCGCTTGGTCAAAGTTGTCGTTCCCCTCCTCGAATACTTGCTGGTTTAATTTCAGTAGTTTTGGCTGTTTTGTTCGCATCATACCATTTCGGTACCACAGCGGGGCTCTTTTAGATCAATCTTTCGAATACTTAGTAACACACCTCATGGTATTACATTAGATCTATATAGGCGTTTCTATCTCATTATTTGCTTCAATTGATTATTAAAAAATCAGATATGTCTCAAAAATGAAAACCCCACCAATGCGTGAAACATTAAATTTGGCATTTCATACATTCGGTCTCAATTATACTTATAAAGATAAAATAATAGAAATAGAAGAAACCTACACCATAACGTTGGTATGCTTTGCTGTCTGGTCGGAATGTTTTTGCGTTGTTGGGTCTTCTTCCAAAGTTTCAATCCCCTTTCCGGAGTTTTGGGTAGTCCATCATAGTTTGTCGAGCTTACGACCATTCAAATTAAAAGAGATTGGATCCAACGGTGCCAGCACTAGTTTCGGTCTTGGAGCTAGCCGATCGAATTCTTGTCTGAGTTAATCAAATTTGATTGACAAAGACCACGCCCGTACTCTTGAATTAAAACAGAACACCTTTCTCCTCATGTTATTCTTTTAAGTTGAAACGTGATCATCAAGAAGAGTTTCTAATAGAACACCTCACCACCTTCTTTTATCCATGTTTAACTCCCATCTTTGTCTTTTATTGAATGATTTATAACCAAGTCCCCATGGTTATTAGTAGATCAGTCTCATCTGTTTCATTGATTTGTCAGATTCCAAGTTTCATCATCAACATCATTATTATTAGGTGTCTGAGATTTGATGCGACAAAACACATTCACAAATTGCATTGTCAAGATCAAGGGGTAAGACAAGTCGATCAGTTGGGATGAATCTCTATCTAATGTCTAGGGCTGACTGGGTGCCCATATATATTCTGGTGTGTAATCCACTGAATTATCATATCACAATATATGATATGATAGCCATACTTTGAGAACAATACATCAACACCCAGATCATACTTTGTGATCACATCTCAAAACTCACCTTACATGCAATTAATTAATTTCCAGCACCAGCAGCATTTATTATATTACATTTACCGTAGATTGTAATTTTTTTTCTCTTAAAAGCCTCATTACCTAATTAAGGCTTTGGTTTGAAGGAAAAAAGTAGGAAAGGGGAAGGGAAGCCTTTACAACCCTTGTATTGGTTTTTTTACCTTTTCCTTCCTTTCCCTACCTTTTCTTTTAAATCAAATATAACCTAAATGTTGGTTCTAAGGCCTCATTTGCTTTTCAAGAAATAGGGGTAGTAAGTCGGTAGGTCCCATAGAAGAGAATTAAAATCACATTCATTTTTCGGTATTAATAGGTCCCACAGAAAAGAACAATTCCTAAAAGTTCATTTAGTTGGGGAAGTAATACTCTCCTCATATTTGGATAAGTTATTTATCCATGGGTGCCAAAAATCGATAATACTTGATGTGACAATATTGTCCTTTGATTGATGTCACATTTTTGGATAAATCAATCATTGTATACTTTTTGACTTAAAAATAAAAGAACACCGATAAATACTCTTATCGGGATAAATATTTTTCAAGAAACATTTACCTAAATAAGTGTATGCATTTACTGATACAGGAATAAAACAGTAAATGTAGGGAAGCGCCCCTTGAAATATCAAGATTATTATCCAAGACACAAGGGAATTATCCAAGACAAAACCCCAAAAACTCGATACTTTTTTCCTGGGCCATGTGATCATAGCTCATTTTTTTGGGAACTAGGAAAATGACAACTTTTAGGCTATGTTTGGTTTGAAGGAAAATGTAGGGAAAACCTTTCTCTACTTTTTCCTTTAAACCAAACACAACCTTAATGCATTACCATTTGGTCTACCAAAAAATGTGGAGTGGTTGTTTGCAGTTGGGAGGCTATATTAGATGTCTCAACCTAACGTTTCCAGTTCCATTAGATGTCTAAACCTAACTATGTTGCAGATTGGATGACTAACAAAGGACTAGAAAGATATGATTTGTTTTCTTCTGTGTGATCCCCTAGGATCTTAATTATTTAATTCTCCTTCACGCAGCTGGTAGGAGCCTTCCTCGCTGGCTCCATTCGGTGGTAGGATGGGTTTTGGGATTCTACAACCCGTAAGAGTGGGGTATGGTATTAGGCTAAACCCTCCACAACCCGCATATTGTTAGAAAGCATATAAACTTTATGTAATAGGTGTTGAATTTAATAATATTTTGAATTTTATGTGAAAGATAATTTATAGTTTATGTGTTTTCTATTTGTTTTAATCAAAAATTTAGAAATTCTGTTATTTATTTGTATTATTTTACTTATTTGTTGCTTATATATATGATAAGAAATAATAGGAAATTAGATGCAAATTCTAAAATCAACCCGCCCCTGCCCTTGAATGTGGGGAGGATAGGGTCGTGGAGGGTTTTGCACTTTCATGTGTGGGAAGGGTTTGGATTCTCAAAATCCAACCTGCTACGGGTTTTGGGCATGAATATGAATTGAGAGGCTGGAGGCGAGTAAGGTCTAGAATTTACAAAACCCTCTCCGAACCCGCCCTATTGCCATCCCTACTGCTCTAGCTTTTTCTTCTATCTCTCGCATCTATTGAAAAAAAAAAAAAAACAGCCTAAGATAGATGATCATGTAATTGGGTCTGTTTTGTTAATTTTCGATTTACACACTTATAAATCGAAAAGAACCCAACTATTTGGGGGTTGCATTTTTATGAACCAAAACTGACCAATATCATTTAGAAACCAATCAAATCAAATTGAGTGGGCCGGTTTGATTCACTTCATGAACAATCCTATTTTTTTAAGTTATCCGCTTCAACTTCAATCCAGCTGAACCAACTTAACTGAATCTTCAACTAACCATGAATAGAATATAAATCAATAAACACTCTTCTTGAATATTTCTCTGCCTTTAAAGCTATGTTTGGTTTGAAGGAAAAGGTAGGGAAAGAAAGGGAAAGATAGAAAAAACTATACAAACCTTGGTTTGAAGGCTATGTATAGATTTTCCTATCTTTTCTTTCCTTTCCCTACCTTTTCCTTTAAACCAAACATAGCCTAAAAGAAAAGGTGAGAACTCGATGAAGGCAAAGTCTATGAGGCACTATCTTATAAAAAGCATGTAAATATTTGAATAAATTAAATGGATATTGTGAGAATGATGGCTATCTGGGTAGGTTTGACCGAATTGAGTCCAATACATTGGGTTGGTAGCTTAAACATCAGGTTAAGGTTGTGTTTGATACAATATCAATCATTTTGAGTTAATCAATATAATTTGTCATACAAATATTATTTAAGGTTATTTATGATTAAAATAGACATATCTTAAAAATGCATGTGCGAGAAGTTATTGCTAAAAACATTAAATTAGTGTTTATTGCCCCATGGGGTGAAGTATAACCATTTTAACTGATTCGACTGTGTTTGGAAGGGATGTAAATTAAGGTCGATGTAAATATTTATGTCGGCTTGGTTTTATCGGTGTTTGAAAAGAGTGTAAATCAAGATTGATGTAAAACTCCATTCCGGATCGACTTTGCCGGTGTTTGGATGGAGTGGAGTTTTACATTGTAAATTAATGAAAAACTTCATCTAAAGTAAAGTTTTACATTGATTATTGATGTAAATACTACATCGATAAAATCGATATAAAACTCTATGCTTTTCTTGTTACATTGATAAAATGGATATAAAATTCTATACTTTTCTCATCATACTTTTCGAAATTCAGACTCAGTTTGGAAGGAGTCCAAATACAAATATATACGGTGTAAATGCATACAAAATGCAAGATTTTGCACTCTACATATTTATATTTGTACTAGTTCCAAACTGAGCCTCAACAATTACTTTTTACAGTTCAAATCTCATAGATGTAGTTTTACATCAACGATGTTTTACATCGATTCCAAATGCAGCCAAGCAACTCTCACATATAATGTGACAAACTGACAAGACATTTCAGGGAGAAAAGTAAAAAAGTAGTGTTTAAATCACCAAATCATCCTACTCAACGATTTCCAAATTCATCTCTTTTTTGAGAAATGTTCTCATGCGAATTTCGGAAGCATAGCACCATTAAAATGGCTATGGATCCCATCCTATGTGTATAATTACAAAATATTGATGTGTTCATTACTGATTGATTGGGTGCCATTGTGCCAAATTCATTATACACGGCTCAGAATCTACTGTTCATCAATAACAATACTGTGTAATACTGTGTGTAATCAATCATAAGTGCATATGTCAGTGTTCAGTTCACACCGATGTGTTATTAATTAATTAAAGGCTACAAGAACAGTATTTCTAGTGAATAAAGATGAAGTAAAAAGAGGTGGTGTTTTGTGAGAGAGATAGGGTATTAGGCAAGAGTGAAAGATCTGGAGATATTTTATATATATATGTATGTATAACACCTTTTAAATCGCTAAGAGGAGGATGAGTTTATGAGCATTAAGAGAAACTGATTTTAATGATTAAAATCATTAGGCTATATCGATGGATCTAAAATTCAATATGTATCATACAATATGCTTTGATACATGTTGATAGTTTAAACCTTAGGCATTTGAGCCACTAAGGTGGCGTTTGGTAGTGTGTAAATATCGTAGACGATACCGTTTTGGTCTTGTTCACAGTAAGATATGGTGTCTTGTTATGTGTGGATAGTCTCCATCCACAAAATAGCATGGACAAGGGTGCCACACTCCAATTTATCATCCACAGTATTTTTTTGTGAATGGTCTACATTTGGTGTGGGAAGATTTTCTTTCTCCAAATTGTTTCAATTACTTTCGTTTTATTTAATCTCTTAATAATTTTTAATTTTTAATTTTTTAATATTTTATCAATAAAATAATAATTTTTAATGTTAATTCTAGCACAAGTCTGACGGTTCTCCTTTCCACTCCTTTTCTATTATTTAAATATTAACTTTTTAAATATTTTTATCAATAAAATATTATTTTTTTATTTTTAAAATAATATTTTTTTAATTATTTAAAAAATGTAATTGTTGCCTATATATTAATTTATTGATGTTTTTTTTTCAATTTATTTACCATATAAAATGAAAAAATTAGACATTTATAATCGATTGTATAGATTTCCCATAAAATGTATATGAGATAAATGGAATAAAAAAGTGTGGTGTGGACTACCTACAAAATATTACCGTGGGTGTGGATTAGTCCGATCCACACAATTTATCCACTGTTCAAAACAGTTGTGGACTATGATGTGGTGTGAATTGGTCCTTGCCATAAGGTGTGGTGTGGACCAGTCAACACTCACCAATTTCTCATCCACAGTACAGAACACCCCCTAAGAAAAACCTTTAAAGTTGAGATCTCAGCTTTTAATATTGCATTGAATGGTAGTGTTTTCAATCCATTGTTAATCTAGATGTTCACACCATTCAAATCGTTACTTGCCTATCTACTCCTATTTTAAGCTTGATTTTCATAAAACTTGGGATTTTACAAAAAGAAAAAAAAAAAAAAAACGTCTTTAATGTAAACCAATGACAAAAGTAAATAAACAGTATAATGTAAACCAATGACAAAACAAAACGTCAAAGTTGACATCTTTAATGTGATTAAAATCTTTTTGATAAGTAGACATTATGAAATGTGAAAAATAAATAAACAGTATAACATCTATAAAACGATTGATATAGCAAATATTAGTGAGTGACCACAAATTGTGTTGTTGACAATACAATTAATGTAAAATCTGGTGGGATTTTTAATTGCTATGTAATGGGCCTGATATGATTGGTGCATTTATTTTTGATTTCCCACCCACACCAACTAAATAGATGGTGTTTCCAGCTGGCCAACCCATTAGCCTCAATTCCAACGGAGAGGTGTCACCACAAATAGTGTAAGTAGAATTGTGATGGATAGAAATTCCAAACTCTTTTCAATGCCTTGCTTGCCCAACCGCCATTAACTGACATATATAAATCTGACTATGTGTCGATAAGTTGCTTGTTCAAATGCTCTTACGTCTTAGCATCATTGAAAATGCCGCTTCTCCAATGTGAACTCAACCCAGGGTCCAGGGGCAACAAATAGGACAGACTGATGGGCCGGGCACCCATTAAGTTAATTGTTATACGCAATGGATATTTTGAATCTGGAGTCTGGAGCTTAGGATATTTTGAGGTCGGGAGTTTTGTGGCGGAAGGAATTTAATGGACTAAATTGTTGTTATTATACTTGGAGAATGAAGAACCAATCAGAAAGGTCCCTCTATCCTTTTGAATGGGACATTCAGATCAGATGTAAATTTGGAAAGAAAGTCACGTTGTTTGGAATTCCATTTAACTGGGGTCATACTCATGACTCGTGAGAAAGCAGGAACACGAAAGTCACCAAATGTTGTATAGCCAACGTGATAATGTTCACAACAGTCAAGAAACCCATTTTCTCTTTTGGTGATGAAACGATGGTTACCAAAATCAAGTCAAGCTTTAGACTGGAAATTAAATTCAAATGGCTTTTGAACTTATCACCTTTTCTACCATCAATGTTTGCGACGTGTTTTTATACAAAAGGAGACGCCCAATTTTCTAATTAGGGTCCCTTTTGGTTCATGGTAACAGGGGGTATTGAATCTGAATTCGAATTGAAATGGTCCAATCTGATTTCAACTGTTTGGTTGTATGAAAAAGGAATTCTATTCCCATTTTTTGTGGAATGGCATTCCCTTACTTCAGAAATCAACATTCCCTCCCAATTTCAATTCTGGTTCCAATTCTGACTGAACTAAACAGACCCTTAGTCTTTTGCTTACTTATTTTGCCAAAAAAAAACGATTTATAATAGAAAGAAGTTACTATTGCCCAAAATAACTAGAAATTCTAGAATATAAACATTGCAGATATTTCTAACATCAAATATAATTCTTCTTCTGCAATAGAAAGCAGTACCAGTGGCCCTTAATAAAAGATCTTGATCTATGAAAGGAATAAATGAATAAATTTCTTAGAATAAATAATTTGCAAAGATTTTCATATCGAACAGGAGAATCTGGATTTCCTTCTCACAGAATTGGTTCTCACAGCCACTTGACAACACATATAGCCATGCATTGAGAATATTTCCTCATGAATTAAAAATACATTACCAATGTGCGGTGGTGTGTGAAGTAGATGTGAGGATCAATTCTGTAAGGAGGAAATTAAGAGTTTGGAGTTTAGGGTTTAAATTTTAAATGCGAAAATCAAGAAGTGGTCAGACACTTTCATCCAACCATGGGTTACCGGGCTTGAGCTTATTGCAGATTTCAAGTATAAATGAGAAATGAACTGCCATAGATCTCTAGTTTTGCGAGAATTGGTTAATATAGTAATGTTCTACCTAAATATGGATAAACAAGTCGATAAGAGCATGGAGGAGATCCATTCAAGCCCTATTGCAAAAGTGCATATGGGTGGCCAACTCTTATTTTGGGCTTTAATTCACTTCTACCATAGGTTAACGAAAGCATTCAACCGTCTCTTGGTTTTGCTATCTAAAACCCTAACCTTTAAATCTTTAAACCCTTAAATTTAAGGGGATGTTATTTTTTTAGATTTTGAGAATAAGGAAAGTTGGTCAATGAGATTGTGGGGATCAGGAAAAGTTTATTTTTCTTTCAAATAAGTAAATAACTTTCTCATCTGAGAAAAAATTGTCAACACTTGAATAAGAGAAAAATGTCCCTTTTAATAATAAATTTTTATGGATAAAACGATCATTATCTTATTTACTTAAAAAATAAAAAATAAAAAAATATGAATAAATACATTATCCAGATAAAAGGGACATTTACGCGAATAAATACATTTACGCGGATCAAAAACTTGCCGAAAAACGAACGGGGCTTGAATGTAAAATATATTTGATTGGATGCATGTCCTCCCACTGAGCCAATGTTTCAGGGTTAGTTAAGTGAAGGGGTGCTCACCAACATATATGATTTTGGTTCTCAAGACAGAATCAACTGCCTGATTCTGCTGATGTGTCAGTTTGTGAACTTAAAAAGTTAGGATAAGCCCATGATTCGTCGTTAGAATTTGCTGGATTTTGGCAGAACCACTATAGTACTGTTGTTTCTGGGCTTGGCTGCTTGGATTGAGTCGAAATAATTATACAATGCACTGACCCAGTGGGCCACTTCCCGGCCTAAGTCAACAAACTATTCCAAAAAAACTGGACCCATCGGCAAATTCAGCAATGTGAGTAATGGAGTGAGTGGAGATAAAACACCCTGACCTTCCTTAATCTATACCATTAAGCTCTTTTTAACTTACCACGTGTTTATTGGATGAAATTTTTAAATTTGATGGTTGAAGATTTAAAAATAAATAAATATTCAAAATTTTTTCTTTGTAGCATTTTGTTTTGAAGGGAATATAAAAAAATAAAGAAAATATACATAGAAGTTATATAATAAGAGCGGATGTAGAAGAAACCTAGTTAATATGTAATGATGCACAATCCGGAAGCTTTTAGTTGGAAGGTTGCTTAGACATGTTCACGTGGCGACCTTGATCAAACTGCAAAATATGGATCAGAGAGACTAGCGTGGATGACCTAGTGAGGTCATTTCGATGTTTAAGTTAGTAGTCTTGTTGTGGTTGCAAGGTAAAGTTTAAGTGCTACAGAGCTTGTATGTATGTAATCGCGCGTATATGGGCCCTAGAGGGGTTGTTGCTCTTATATAGTTGAGCTGTCATGGGTCTCACAAAAATACTGTTTTAGGATCTTCGACCTGAGTAGATGAGATCCATTTCCGCTTTAATCGAAGAGTAACGTATCAGTCAATGAAGTCTATCGTTACCACCTAATCCGGGCGGAGAAAGGATAAGAACTGTCATTATGCGGCGTGATCCCATGAGGTTTAGAGTCCGCTGGAAAGCTTCTGGAGTCGATTACGTGTTACTTCGGTTCTTGGGCCCCAAACTGGCTTATGTGACGAGGAGGTTTTGTACCGAGGTGACTAAACACCCGAACTCTGAAAACTGTTGACTAGGCTCTTCTTGTTGAGTTGTCATCCTTTGGACAGATCACGTCCACATGACATTTACTTACTAGGTCGTGCCAAATTACCCTTCATCAATATGGATTAAAACAAACATGAATAAAATGCAAATGTTTTTAAAATCTTCTGAAATTTTGAAAAAAGAAAATCAGTTATTTCGACTGGGTGGGCCAACGAAATGCCAAAATGGAAAGAAATCAAAAGCTCTGATCATTACAAGTCGATGTATACAATGAATTGGATCAGTCCTGGACTCCACATTGACAACACTCGAGTGATTCAACAAGAAAAATATGCTTTAAAAAGGGGGAGGGGGATCGAGTGAGACCTTTTCGATGTCAAACCAAGCCAGGTTGGAAACTTCTGCCTAACCCAAACTTTAAACTATTTAGCCAATCCACCAACGGATTAGGATGCAAGCTTTCCTTCAAATTACTTGGAAGAAAGAATTCATGAGCAATCCTTGCGTAGCCAATCTCCCTCTTTATGTATATGGATGTATGTATGTATGTATAAAATTTTATAATAAAGTGAGTTGTGATATCAGGATGATCATCCCTCCCTTTTACGCCACTTTGTGTTGGTTAGTTCCTCCAAACTCAATAACAAACCCCAGACTCCCACTGACCACCATTATTTTGTGGGGCTCATTTCGGTCTTCCAAAGAATTTCCAAAACTATTCTCATCATATGTTATATAACCAACCAATCCATCTGTTGCCCACCCAAAAAGTATTATGATGATGGTGGAGAGTTAAAACTGTTCCTTGATTCAACTCTTCAGCATTCCCCCCTTCCCCACCCCGCACTCAAAATAAAGTCTATTCCCATCCAACATTGAGTAACCCAGCAGAATAAGTGGATTAATGATCTCTTATAACCATATAATTCCACTTTTCTGTGTCCAAGGTTGAGACACAAACATTACAAGCCCAACCTATAAAATTCTAGGGCTTTTGCCAAATGTTAATGTAGATTTTGCATTTGAACCAGTCCTCCGTTTAAAGGGTTTTGATTCGAATTTCCGGGTTCAGCTATTCTTGTAAACATCTCATTAGCGTTAAGAGAGGGAAGTGATCAAACCCTTTGAGAATTCTTTGGTAGCTGAGAAGTGAATATGATGTACCATAACGCAAAACCCTTAGCCATGTTTTCCAAAATACTGTTGGTTGGTTTGGGCCATAAAGCCCAGAGAGTCCAAGACTAATAGTGAGGCCCACGTGCTAAAAAAAAAAAAAAAAGGAGGGTGAGTTCCACTTTCTTCCTAAAAGAGGAACACCCATATGGATTTTTCCACTTCTGAGTGCTGAACGGAAAGAGACAGTAGTCATTCCCACAACTGATCGAGTTCGGATTAAAATAAGCCTAGGAGGAAAGTTCCAGCAATAAAATATTCAGTTAAAGGAGATTCATTTGCACGCAATAAAGAAAGCATAACCCATTAGACATGAGGCTGTAAACAAATGTGATGCTTTAATTGCCACTCAAAGCTTACATTAGACTCTGACATCACCATGTAATCCTCTACTTTGAGATTTGGTTTGGAATACAAAGGATATAGGAGTGTCTAAGTTCCTTTCTCCACCTTCCAATAACAAAGAAAATTTTGTCCCAAAAAAACTTTGCTATGTCTGAAATGAGTCCATTTTGAAGAACTGGTATTTACTGTAAAAGACATCAATATAAGGCAGGGTACATGGATTGATGAAATGGACTCTGCGGTTGAACACGTGGCTATTCCAGTAGGTCCCCTATCTGATGGACCGTTTGGATCCCTATATCGGTGGGTTTGTACAGGAAATTAAGCTTCCTACATGATGGGATTTGAAAACCTCTCTTCATTTCAACCAGGCTCATATTGTATGGGCTTTGAAGCCCACAGCCCATGTGTTAGAAATGCGGGCCTACTCTTTCTAAGCCCTTTCTTCATGGTTGAAGCTCAGTTGGTGGCTTTTCTCATTCTTAATTTCCTATGTTATTCAGCGAGACTGTGAGAGTGAGACACTGAGACTCCGTCGTGCAATCGTGATATCTTACGTTCATTTATCCACAGATTAATAATTCTTCCAACTTGCCTTCCGGATTAAAAAAAGAAAAACGAAATAATGGATGTACCCAAACCAGCTTCTGGTCTAATACTAAATGGGTCTTAAAAACAAGTGGCCTACTTCGACAGTCTGTAGGAATCATTCAGCGGTTCCTGTTAATAATTGAGAAAATTGAAAATACAAGTATAAATAATATAAAAATGTTAATTAATTAATCCTAGAAAAAATGAAATAAAAGAAGATATTACCAGAGAAAGATTTTGTAAATTAATGCACAACAGTCAACAGGAAGCTTATTATCCCAAATTCCCAATCAAATTCTTACACCTGAAAAGAAAACATTTTTATGCAAACTCAATGGCATCAATTAACAGGACAATGTAAATTACAGATGGGGTGCTCTCTTTCGGCTAGAATTGATGGAACCTTAAGAAAATTGTGGCCTCGGCGAGGAACCTAGCTAGCTTCCTCCTTTTTCTTTCATTCTTCTTTTTCTCTTTCTCGTTCCTTTTGTGATTTTACCAAGATCCGTGATGGAATGGGTGCAATCTTGACAATGCAACGAGCAATCCCATCAATCAAAAAAATAAAAAGGTTGTAAATAAAATTGCCAATCATTTTAACCTAAGCGACGCAGCCTGAGGGTTGTCATCCTTTGCCAGACACTATCATGCCTCTTTCCCTGTTTTCTTTTCCTTTATTGTTTGAATTTGTTTTTTCTACTAGCTGTTGAGTGTTGAGCCCTTGGCCAATTGCCCCACAGAACTCGGTCATTCTCATTCGCTCCCTTGGCCCAGGTTGGCAAATTGCTTAATGCAGTAGGTCTACTCGATCGACTGAGAAACATACATCTGAATTTTCATGTCATCCTCCAATGAATCACGGAAAGGCCAGCGCAGCGGTCGAATCAAAAGACAGATACTCCGGCGTTTTGAGCTTAATTAAGCAAAGGGCGGAGTGTCTGTTTTTGACTGGGGGGCTTCAAGATTGGCCGCAGCAGATGTGAGCACCGCGTCATGGACGAGTCGTGGTCCCGCGGCTGGCGGGGATCAATGAAAGCTAGAGTAGCTGCTGAGGCTGAGATAAGTATGCGCGTGCAGAGTTAATTTCCTGACATCTACTGTATATTGTATAGTACTGCTACAAAAGATACCTCCAATTGTGTGCGTGCATTGGTGCTACTGGAGGAAAACCTGGCCTCCTCAACTGCAGGTGGGGACAATGTGCTTTCTAAGGCATCTCTCTCTCTCTCTCTCTCTGAAGATTTAATGGGGACAAAGCCTAGTTGGCAATTCAATTCAGATTCGAATACCAGATCTATAAGAGTTAAGAGGGAGGGACTCGAATGTGTCAGCATACGTAGATGAAGATGGAGACTGCAAGACGTCTGTGTGCTCTCTTGTTTCTTTCCATTGTATTCAGCCCATATCAGCTCGATGGGTTGAGACCTGATGCAATGAAAGAGGGTGATGCTCGAGGGAAAGTGCTTGCTCCTCATGGAAACAATGGCATTTCTTCATTTAATATTCCACACAGAACCAATGGTTCTGTTGCTGAACGGAGTAACACGACTTCAAATAGTAAAGTTGCATTAAACAATTATAATAATGGCAATGGACGTGGAGGTGGTCAGGGAGGGGGAAGAGGAGGAGGAGGAGGTAGTGGTGGAGGAGGTGGTGGTGGAGGAGGAGGAGGAGGAGGAGGTGGTGGGGGTGGGGGTGGGGGTGAAAGAGGGGGAGGTGGCGGTGGTGGGGGTGGAAGTAGTGGAGGTGGCGGTGGAGGGGGTGGAAGTGGTGGAGGTGGCGGTGGAGGGGGTGGAAGTAGTGGAGGTGGCGGTGGTGGGGGTGGAAGTAGTGGAGGTGGCGGTGGCGGGGGTGGAAGTCGTGGAGGTGGCGGGGGTGGAAGTGGTGGAGGTTATGGATGGGGATGGGGTAGTGGTGGAGGAGGAGGAGGAGGTGGTGGTGGAGTGAGCTGGGGATGGGGAGCAGGTGGCGGGGGTGGGGGATGGTTTAGATGGGGATGCGGTGGAGCAACCAACCCAAATGGAGAAAGAGGCAGCAGAAGGAGCCAGAATCATAATTGGAGAAATCGCAAGAACGAGGCATATAAGATGGGAGAGTACGCACAATGCATGGGCAAAGGACGTTGTATGGGCATGAAACTCGACTGCCCTCTTCACTGTGGTGGACCCTGCTTTTACGACTGCGAATACATGTGCCGTGCACATTGCCGACGACCTTGAGCCGTCCACCACCACCGTCTCTCTCTCTCTCTCTGATCATCTTCCACCCTTATTGGCTTATTAGTTCGGAGGTCTGATCAATTACACTTGCTGGTGTGAGTGCATGTTCCCGCGTCTGTTGGGTGTTTGCTGTGTCTGTTTGTTTGTTTGTTCACTTCACAATTCTCATTAGATAAGACTATGCTGATTCTATTGGGTATTTGGGGTTGGATGATTTTTCTTATTGCTTTTGTTTTGGGGACAGACTTTGAGTGATATTGTGAAGCACAAGTTAGTGTAGCTTTGCGTGCCTTCTTATCCAAACTACCCATGCATCTTGATGGCATGGAGAATGGATCGTCTTTGAGTAACTGTGCAATCTTCTCTTGTACTGAAAAGCGAAAACACTTCGATTTGCGTTTCAATTCATCAATATGCTTGCTCCATCTACATGCGCCCAATAGATTTGATGCCAGAAGCCAGAAGCTAGCTGCTTCTCACTAATAAATATTCCGCTTCACATTTTACGTTCTTCTTATTACCACTCTTTCCCACTCGTTTCAGTCATTATTCATTCGCAACTGCGATTTTTCTCTTTACCACTCCATGGTGCATCATGCGTAACAGATGAATCATAATCCAACGCCCAGATCAGAGAACAATTAATAGAAGAAATTACCCATTTCATACACCATGGGGAAAACGAAACGAAACAACTGATCATCAGCATGTGAGTTACGTTCAACAGCACATTTATCATCTTCTCTTCCTTTCTTTTCTCTTTAACAACAAAAAACAGCAAAAAGCCAACAAGGTCAACCCTTCAAGTTCTTGTTTCCAGTTATTTTCAAAGCAAATTACTTCGATCTTTTCTTCCTTACCATGCATTTCTAAGTATGTAGTTCGGCCATTATACAATTCTAACTGCCTCAACCTTGATTGTGTTATCTAAACCTCTACTCGATCACAAGAATAGTCGGACTAGGGTAAAATTTGCCGATAAAAACCAGTTGTTCACACTCAAACATAATTAACAGCAACTCAATTAATGTTGATAAGTTAAGTCATAGACTGCATTAATCTGGGTTGTGCAGACGACTCTTTATATATCACAGAGATTTAATTTAGTCGTAATTGACAGGTTTCCAAAAAAGTTCCTTGGTATGCTCGAGGAGGTAGGGCTGCAAGTCGGGCCAGTTTGTCGGGTTGAGGCCAACCCTATGTTCTAAACCCCCAACCCTAACCCTAACTCAACCTGACCTACCCAACCCGATGTCAACTTCGGATTGGGTTGGACCCAACCCAATTTTCTCATCCCTTAAAATCTAGTATAAAAATAAGTATTTGTTTATCATGAGTTATGACTTATGATAGATTTTTTCTCAAAAATATAAATTCATGAAATCAACAATAATGAAACACAAAATTATGGAAATAAAATCATTAATAACAACCCATTGGATCAAGCAAATCATTTGAATCTATATAGGTCACACATAAAAATTACAAGGCAAAAGGAAAAGACAAGTAGTCAAGTACATGTGAATAACTTAAAGAAAGGGGGCTATACAACTATCATGCATCTAAACAAATCAAGTTGGGATGGGCAGCGGCAGGCAGCAGCGGACGACGGCATTGGTGAACAAATGGCAAGAAGAAGATGATGAACAATGTTTTTGCCTTTTATTGATATTATTTTAAAAAAGTTAACCTATTTTTGAAATTTTTTTTTAAAAAACATTACTTTTATTGATATTAAACCCCAAAAGTTGCCCTTATAAGCTATTACCCCTATATATAATTATATATATGACATGTAGTAGAGTTGGAAACTAGTAGTCTAGTACTACAAGGTGTCGGGTTTGGGTTGGGTCAGGTTGCCCGAGGGGTCAACCCTAACCCAACCCAAACAAAGGTCGGGTTCAAGAATTTTAACCCTAACCTTAATCCAATCATCAACCCGACCCAATCCAACCCGACTTTTTCGAATTGGGTTTGGCCAACCCGACCCAAGTTGCAGCCCTACGAGGAGGTGGTTTTTTGAAGATGAATGCTGATGTGGGGTTTAGGTCCCCAGGTGTTGCATCTTTTGGTTTAGTGGCTCGCGACTCCTTTTGTTGTAGCTGCAAAATTAGGCCACCTTGTTGCTGGTTCAGTTCTGAATGCAGACAAATTAGCATCGTTTTTGAATGTGAGTGGAAGCGTTGTTGAATCTAACTGCAAAGAGTAAATTAAATCTGCTAAAGGGTGGTTAGGGCCAATATTTCATGTGGGGTGTATCATATTCATATCTATGGCCATTCTATGAATCATTAAGGCTGTCAACAGGTTCGGTCTGGGTTGGGACCGGCTAGAACTCGAACCAACCCGACATAAAATATTGAGGGTTCGGAATCGACCCAATAGAGTCTGTAATTTCTAGACTCAGAAATGAACCGATCGTTTCTTGAGACAATTAGGTCTGACTCGATAGACCCGATTATAATAAACAAATAATAAAATAAATATATATGCTTAATATATATTATACATTATATAATTTGTTTAGTATATTATATATATAATGTATATAGCACAGGTCAGGTCTGAACCAATTCGGGACTGCATGGAACCGGTTTCGGACTGATAATAATCGGGACACTATATTAGGACCCAAAACTGACCTGTTGGTTCCAGTTCCTCAAACTAGAACCAGCCCAATAAATGCTTTAGATCCATCAGTCCATCGGGTAGGACCCGACCCATTGACAGCCCTATGAATCATGCATATCAACACAATACACCTCCCTATTGGGTAGTAGTATTGCACTTTATCAATGGATATAGTCTGATACGCACCAATATGAAAGCATATCATATCAATGCCTAGTTTCATGAAATTGTATATTGATTGATTTTGGATTGTTTTTGAACTTTAATAAAAATTAAAAATTATAATTATAAAACTAAAAATAGAATTGTAATTATAAAAATTGGAATAAATAATTTAAAATTTAATAAAAAACTGAAAATTATAAAAATAATTTATTTTATTACCTTAAATGATTTATATGTTCTATTTTACATATAAATTATATGATAAAAATGAATATGTATTTATTATTTGAAAAAATGGAATTATTGTTTATATAAAATACTAAATAAATAAAATTTTCCAACAAATTAATAAAATTTGAAATTTATAAATATAAAAACTGAACTAAATAATTTAAGATTTAATTTTCCCAAAACTTTAATAAAACTGAAAATTATAACAAGAGTTTATCTTATCTACCTTAAATTATAACAACAATTTATTCGTATAATCTACTAAAATGTGCATTTCTGCATAATCACATGATTTATGTGATTTTTATGCATTTCCCTAGTGTATCTAAATGTTTCCATACTTTTCATTCATATCTATATATTTTTAAAACATATCCATATCTGAGTTGTCCCATACAATACTCTATATCAATATTTTAATCTTTGGTTAGGGTCTAAGGATGCCTAAAGGACATCTATTTCTTGGTGTTGGATATTTTAGAACTAGCTAGACCATTAAATATTTCTTGGCAAACAAAGCTGTTCATGATTCTACTCCTTTAGGCTTTACAACTTGTCAGGATTGGTTTGGACTCTGCCCATCACCGATACTTCAAACTGAATGAAAACGCTCTTCCTAATTATATTATCAATTGAAAAATGAACAATAAATGATTCTTCTTAGTCAACTCGTTGATTCTTTTAACACTTTTCTTTTCTCTGTTATAACAGCAAGATTCTTGATTCATGCAACAGAGTATGTTAGATATTCCTTTTGGTTCCAGTTTTAGGTGGTGTTCTCCGACATAAATTGTTTTTGTTGTTGTGATGAGTTCCCGAATGAAAACAAAATTGGCTGGTGTTTGAAAACAATCGATTCTTAGAAAAATACAAAAAAAAAAAACGAAAACATATTCTGTACTAATTTGTTAGTTTTTGGAAAAATTATAAAGACCCCTTGTACTATGGGTTAGTTACAATTACCCCTTTGAACTTTCATATTGCCACAAATAATTTCCTCCATTAGAGTTATGTTGGTCAACTTCCAAAAGGATTTTCATTCAATTGTTTAAAATTTTTAAATCCTAAATTATCCTTTTTTCTTATTTATGTATTGAAAAAACGAGTGGATAATTTTTATATTTTCAAATAAATTCATGTCACTAAAATGAAACAAAAAATTTAAAGAAACTTGTTTTTATGTCAACAAAATGACTTGTTATTTTTAGTTGTTTTGTTTGGAAAAAATAGGGGTATTTTTGGGTCAATTAGGGTTTAAGAGAAGAAGGACGAGAAAAAGAAAATAAGGAATGTTCAAGTGGGTATTTTGATAATTTAACACATTATGCCATCTGATTTAATGGCTTGGGTATTTGTAGAGGGTGAGTCTTCGCCGCAATTGAAAGTTCAGGGTGTAACTGTCACTGACCTCATAGTACAGTGTGGTTAAACCCTTATACTGCGTTTGGTTTGAAGAAATAGGGAAAAGACTTTTTTCCTTCAAACAAAATATAACTTTAAAGAGCATGCATTCTTTCTACGGGTTATTTATCTCAAATTCCATAAATCATATAATTTCAATACCACAAAATTTTCTTTTATTTAAAAAAAACTATTATTTTCATGGTATTTTTAAAGTAAAACTAATTGATTTTGGCTTTTTTGCTTTTCAAAACAGAAATACAGTTCAAAAACGTGTGTTTGTTTTAGCTAATGTGACAATTTAAAAAGCAAATGAAAATAAAAATATTGATGTTGGAGAACGCCCCTTTAGTCTTCATTTTGTGGACTAATCATAACTTGACATGTGGCTGACTTCTTATCGGTCTGTACAACACATCCTTTGGTCAGTCGAGGATCACAAGTCAACTCCCAACTGATCGGGTTATTTGGTCAATGTTTTTACAATCTACAGTTATAACCATCAGCCTTTTTTCTGTTTGTATACTCTTTCTCTATATTAAGCAAACCGCATCTCCTGAAATTCTCATATTTCATATTGTTGTTACCAAATATAGAATTTTCCAATGTTCAAGGTCTTATCTTAGGGTGAAGATTCTAATGATCAAATTAGCCGAGAGCTATGAAGGGTCGGACCAAACAAGAAATAAGACTTAGAGCTTAAATTCCAGTGAATCCTTACTTCAATGTAAAAGCCCCTTTTTAGAATCAGAGTTGCCTAAGAGGAGAAGGAATTGGGAACAGGTGGTGACGGTTGGCACTAGTTGATGACAAGTGGTCAGGAAGCATCCGACCGGCGCCACATGCCATGATGCATGGGACAGCCACAATGCATCCAACCGATGTCTCATGCCAAGGTCTGTAGGTCAGTCAAACACCCCTACATCACATATGTTTTTCTACCTCTATTTGAGCTCAAATCTGCTGCTTGCTTGCTTGCTTGTGTATCATTTGCTATGTGTTACAAGTCACAAGTGAACAAGCCAATGCTCCATACACTGGTATGTGGATCCCATGGGTAATGAACATTGGTGTGTTCACTTCTGATGTGCTACGTAGCAAGCAATACACCACCAAGTAAGCAGTAGATCCCCAATGCCTCCATTCTCTTTTATAAGGTGAGGACCATTAACAACTATAAGATAAAGTTAAATTTAAATCAAGAATATTCTATACATTCAGCCTATTTGCAATCCCATACATTTACACCAATGCAAATGAAATTTACATTACACACAAACTAAGTCAAAGGAATGCAGCCAAAAGGTTGAATACTTGCACTTAGGGTTGTCAATGGGTTAAGTTTAGGGGTGTAAACGGATTGAATTCTAATCAAATCAAACAATATCCAAATTTGAATTTAATTAGAAAATTCAATATATCTGAATTTGACTTGATATACTATGGATATTGAAAATTAATATTCGAATTTGAATTCAATTAAATATTCAAGTATTCAATTCGATTTGAATTCAACTAATTAATTATTTTAGGTAATTAATAAATATATAAAATAAATATTTTTATATAAAGTATATAATTATATAATCTAATTATTATATATAGATTATATAAAACATTTAAAATATTTTATATATTATATAGAAGAATTAAATAATCGATCGAATTTGGATATTTATCAAATCAAATCAGGTCATATTCGCATTCAAATCCAATTAACTATTTTGTATGAATAGGATATCCAAATTTGACTGATTAGATATTCCAATTATTTGAATTCGATTCAATTATCTAGAATATCGAATTTGAAATCGGATTTTCGAATACCGTTAACACCCTTAGTTAAGTCTAGGTAGAACCAGTCTTGAATCAATTATTGATTGGGACAAAATCATTGACCTAGAACCAACACAGTAATCGGGTTTGAACCCGATAGACCTGGTTATACTGAAAATTATATTTTTTTATTTAAATTATAATTTAAATTTTAAATTTTGATAATATATCCTTAATAAAAATGATAGAAAATACTGAATTATTTATCTGTTAATAAATTAAACATTTTTAATTAATATTATCTTATTTATTATCTATCAAATTTACCATTTCAAACATAAAATATGATAAAATTATTAAAAAGTTAAGAAAATATTATATATATATATATAATAAAATAAACGGTTCCAAATCTAAAACGATTCAAGACAGGCAAAAAATAGAACCGACCCAATTATTAATTAGGACAAAATGATAGAACTAAAACCATTATAATTAGTTTGATCAGTTGAAGTATGTCTGATAGACCCAACCCATTGACAGCCCTACTTGCAATTCCCACATAGCAGGCCATTTCGGAGACTAAATGATATTATACCAACCCTAGCAAGGTTCATAATATCAACACACACTGATACATCAAATGGGATGTACAGTGTACCAATAGAATCTGATCTTGCTTGGTGATGGGAACAAAAAAAAAAAAAGGCTCAAATGGCTTTTCCACCACTGATTGCTTTAGCTTCGATGCTTAAAAATAAAGAGACCATTGTTTGAAATACCGGGTCTGATCAAATGCGCTTTTCTTTTTTCCTTCTTTTTTTCCCTTTAACGATTGGGTCAGGAAAACTTTTTAAGTTGCCACAAAAAGAAAAACAGAAAATCCCTTGACTCCTTTCCTTTTTATTACTTTCATATTAAAAGATCATGAAATTACGATGTTTGTATTTTATGAAAATTTATTCATTTACTTTTGAAGAAATTTTGATAGCCATTTTCAAGAGTATTCATGGATCGCAAGGCAACGTCAATAGCAAATTAACAAGTAACAACCATCAGCAATGCAATCAAGTGCCCATAATCCAGAGTTCATTTCGGCTACGACAAAGTTGCAGCACTTCCTTGCGACCCCCAATGTAACAAAATAAAACTTCTAAATTCAAGCTCTTTTCTATTTTTAGGTCGCTGATATGTCTGTGTTTCACTGGGGTCTGGGGAGTCGCAAGAGCTCGAGTGCTGTGACCACAGTCGCAGCAGATGCGTTTTCATTTCCGAAAAGCAGAGACAAGAGACAGACTCCATACCAATTACCAAACATCATTATACGATATTTCTTAATTTTCATGAGCCATTCGGTTCATCTAAGAGATTTATCACCTGCTCTTAGAATCATATGATAGATTCCTTATAAAATTTGTTTTTTTAATAGCCCCAAAATTTATCAAGGGGACTTATTGATGTCGCAAAATTATGCATAAATAATCATGAAAAAAATAAAATAAATATTTATTATTCTTTGAGGTAAATTTACTTGGACCTATAGGCCTTGGTATTTATTTTCATTCATCCAAGATTTGGGCATGTGCAAGTGGCCAAATCCCACTATCTAGGTGGAATCTGCATGCAGCAATGGCAATATTATAACAATTCTAACTTGGCTCTGGGTTAATCATCCAAACACTCCTTTTAGCAATGTTTTCAATCCGGTTGAATTGTCTGAACTGTTATTCGACCATTATTTTGGATTTGGTTTTTTTTTTTAAATCTGATGATTGGTTAAAAATTTGTTATATGGTCAAAATATTTGACTTGGTTGGTTGAACTATTAACCCATACGGTCAAGTAACCAGGCCATAGGTTGCACACTAAAAGTGAATACAAACTTTCAAAGGCCATAATTTTGTGCTCAGATGTCCAGTTGTTTTTTTTTTTTTTTCTTTTTGTTAACTTTTCAATCGTGGAAAAAAAAACCTTTTTTGGGTCCTTAAATCGTGATTCTTAATATTTTTTTACAAATAAAAGTTTTAAAATATAAATTAAATATACATATAGAATCTAATTATACATTATAATACATATATTACTTGTAGAATACAATTTTATTTATTTAATAAAATATATATTTATTCATATACATGCATACATACATATATAGAATGATAACGTGGCACAATCTGACCCATTTGACCTATATGAACAAACCAGTGACCCACGACCCAGAAACAATATCAGCGGGCCGATTTTTAATTACATTCTCTTCAAGCTAAGGGTACCCAATATAGGTATTTTTGGGTTGAGTGGGTACCAGAGATGTCTTGTTGTAAGTTTGCCTCCTTAGCCGCCTCATCTCTTAGATTCTCTGAGTATGACACAGAAGGCCCATCATCTTTGGCAGAAAGTTTTATCTAAGTGAGTTCTTTAGAACCCTTAGGCTGTATGAACAATGATTCCCGTCTTTTAACCATGTGGAAGGTTGACATGAAGATATGGTCCTCATCACATCTGCACTTCACCAGGCTTTATTTGGGCTTTCTTGGATTGATTTATTGGGCTGAAATTTGCCGCATGTGAAGAGGTGACGTAGCTTGAAACCTTTTCCGGCATCTACCTAACTTGACGTGTGTATAAGAACTCTGGCCCATCTTAAATCCTTTATTAATACCTGTTTATTGAATGGATACAATTGAGAATCAGTCGACCATGCATTCAACTCAAACTCAACTCACTCTCAAATTGATAATATATTAGGCTGGATTAGAGAAATTGCATGTATACATACATAAACATAACCTCTTTCAATAAAGAAACCCATGAGTTGACAAAATAATCCAAGAATAATTTGTTTTTCTTTACAAAATAATCCGGAATAATTTGTTTATATTTTATTTTCTTTGCGGAAATGAAAACTAAAAAGCCAATAATATGGATATTATTGAATAATGAAAGCGTACATAAGAAGGGTAAGAATACGTCCCATAATCAGGGGCTCATGGCTTTTAAGAAATATATGTCAAGATTCAAACTCATAACCTCTTTTCCATGCATATTGTCTTGTTACTATTAATCCATGGTTTCTATAAAACATCATCATCATTATTATTAATTACTATTGTGCGCTATGCAAAAACATAGGCTTCTGTTCTTCTGTTGAACAGTTTTACGGGAAGCTTCATAAAATTGTATACATAAATGCATTGCCTGTGATCTGTGAAGATAAGATAGAGTTGGAAAATGTGGCAACAGATTATATTCTCTTGATTCAGAAACCATATAAAATACAGTAAAAAAAAAAGCCTAAAGCTTAATTTAGTTGATTTCTTTTAGAGAAACCAATGCTTTAGGAAGCGTTTAATTTATGAAAAGATCTATGATGCTGGAAAAACATGATACCGGCCGAACAAATTTTGACCAGTCAAAACCTATCATGAATTTTGATGAAAACCCATTTGATTGGTTACATTATTATAAAGTCGATTGATTAGTTATAATATTTTTCCGGTATCATAGTCGAACCCTTTATTTATTGTATATTTATTTGCATGCATATCAACAAAATGCTTATTCCAATTGCACAAAAGCTTGAACCCGTGATGGACGTCCAAAGTGAACCCAAGTGAAATTGCACAAAGTAGAGACTAGAGATACAGACATAAATCCATACTTTCCCATTCCTACAACATTTCTGTGTTTAATCAATTCTTTCCTTATCACATCCCATATCCTCCGGTTGCAAAGGCAAAGTGCAAATTTCATTTGCCTTGGTGGAAATGTATAGGAGTGCGAATGAAATGAGTGTAAATTATAGTATACTTTTGGCTCAGTTTAGAATGAGTATAAATACAAATACCTAGAGTGCAAAACCTTGTTTGTATATATTTGATTTTTACTCTTTCAAAACTGAACCTTATTTAAAAATTAACTGTGCCTCATTTGTGAACTAAGTAAAATGATGCAGTACCCACTTTATAAGAAAGAGGGTGGAGATGGAAGGGTTATATTTGTTTGGGAATAAATTAAAATAGGAAGAAAGATAATGAGGTTCCAACTTTTATATAAGAAATTAAAGTTGGGGCGGGAAGAAGATAATGCAAACTTTGTATCAATTTTTTAAGCTGCAAAGTTTGTGCCGACAAGTGCCAATAACTGCAAATCATGAGGCAAAAAGTACAAACTTTGCATGAAACCCAAATATAACAAAAACAAATGAACACAAAACTGAGCGAGGTGCAAAATTTATATCCAATTCAGATTTATCCTACAAACAAATGGAAATTTACATCTAAGAGATACAACCATGTGATTTCTGGAGAGATAAAATGAACTGTAGTTAGAGATCATTGTTTTTTCCCCGTTTTGAAGATGGAATTTTTCAAATTAAAATGATGTACCCCCAGCCCCAATTTCCATCAGGACCATCACATAAGGCCATTGACTGCAAAAGTCAAAAGCCGATTATAATTTATAAGGTTGAGGTTTTTACTTGAAATTTGACCAACCATGTATATCTTGATTCTTCATCGCCACAATGGAGTTGATGGGTGATGAGTCCCGTCAGTACAAAGTTCTCCTCATGGTGGGTGTGGGCGCGTCGTGCGTGTACAACAACATCCCATTCGGCCATTCCATTTCCCACCCCCGCCCAGCAACATTAACCAGCACAACGCTCCCACCGCACGTATGGCCTTGAGAATGATTGAATGAGAAAGAGAGAGACTAGTACTAGTAGTCATCATAGACAGTGGGAGCTGATGGAGTGATTGATAAGATCGGAATTCCATTATTATTATTATTATTATTATTATTTATTTATTTATTTATTTATTTCTGTTCATATCGCATATTGCCTTTATTTGATGTATTCGTTTGAAATCGAATTCAGTCAGTGCAACTCACGTTCGAACAATGTTTATAGCCTTGCATCGGGAATATCTCCACATTCGAACAGTCTTTATATATATTGCCTATCTCTGTTGATGTTGGTTGAGAGTGGATTTGAAATGAATGGGAGGAGGCACGTGGAGGAAGCTGGAGAGCACCACTCATTCATCACGTTCACGTCACGTTATAATAATGTACTACATTAAAATACATTGCACAAACCACCTGTCCGGATTTCATTTCATATAAATAAATAACTTCTTATTAAGGAAATGTTTGGCTTATGTCTCTCTCTCTCACAATGCTTTGGCTTTTCAACGGCCGAAGCCTGAACGGTTTAGTTTAGGACTTGCAACAATTCTATAGTTGATAGTTGAAACCGCAATGCAAAAGCTGAAACTCTTGTTTCCTCACTTAAAAAGCAGTCAGAAAATCTCAATTAAAAGTATTTAATAGAAGAACTCTTTCTCTCTCTATCCCTTTCTCTGCTCACTACTCAGACTCTAACATTGCAAATAAATCAATGAAAAGAAATACACTAACAAGAAAAGAAACTGCCTGATCCGAATCCGTTACATGACTACAAAACTACAAAGCCTACAGGTCCTATTCCTATCATTCTATGCTACACTGCACACACTATCACTGCGGAATATACACTCGAACCGCAACGGCTCGACCGGGTTGGGTTGAAGTCTCTTCTCCCGTTTCCTATTTCCTATCTATGTTTTAGAAGCTCTGCACCGCCGGAGCCAATCCGGACTCTGGCTCACTCATCATCATCATCATCATCTCTTTCTTCCGTCGCATCTCCAATACTTTGCGGTGGTTGTTAGAGTGAACGTCGTTCGAGAACGTCGGGCTACAAGCCGGCCGATACTCCGGTAGGAGCCGACCGGACTTGTAGCGAACCCCACAAGCGTTACACAGGGTCTTGGCCCCCAGAGGACCGGTTCTCCACTGTGGGGTCTTCTGAACATGACAATGGCTGCACCTGCGGGGCGGTTGGGCCCCACCCGTCTCCGTCCCCGGCTTCTTTTGCTTCTTCGCCGGCGGGTTTCCGCCAGTATAGCACAACCGTTCCAGGTTATGGCCGCTGTTCAGGAAGGTAAAACAGGACGTTGAAGAAGACGACGTGGAAGAGCAAGACGACGACGACGTCGAAGAGGATTCCGGAAGCCTAGGCGACGCGAGAGACCACACTCTCCCGCCGGTTCTCGCACGCTTGCTTCTCGCCTTGCCTGGTATAGGCGTCAGGAAAACCGGGACTTTCACCGTTGTCGTTCCAGGCTCCGTTTCATACCGGTTCAAGGACTCACCTTGGGGTTTCACTGTTGGGTTTCCCGCTGGGTAAGGTTGCGAGAATTCTGAGAAAGAATCCTCCACGAAATGAGATAACCATTCAAGGTTCGCTAAATCATCCGCCTGTTATGCGCGTTTCTTCAAATCAGAATTTTTATCCGAAAAAAAAAAAAGGAAAATGAGGGAAAAAACAGTTTTTTATTCTTTCAAAGGAGAAACGCCATACCGGAACGCTGAGTTCGCTGCCGGGAACAGACCCAAAATCATCTTTTTCGGAAAAAGCGCTAGAGTTGGAGTTATCGTTCTCCGCTTGTTCCTGAGAAGAAACAGACGCATAGTCCTTCTCTTCTAATTGTCCTTCAAAAATACCCTCTTCCAAATCTCCATTAGAGAAGTCAAAAAAGCCGTCCACGAAAAAATCGTCCCCAGCCAAGCCATTTGAGCCATTAACAAAACAATCATCATCACAAGACACTTGTTGGCTCGGTTTCAAACCCATCTCCGGCCACAAACTGGTTTTCAAGGCTCTTGCTTCTACACACTCCATTCCTGATTTTCCCTATAATAAATATGTAAATAAACCAGGAAAAAAAGTTCAGTTCAACGTTCATACCCTGAAACAGTTTCCAAAAGAATTTAGATAATTTTATTTCTCGATTCATTTAAAATACCTGAGGAGACGACGGAGGCAAGGAGGAGATATGAGAGGGAGTAGAAATTACAGAGGAGCAGCAGGAGGCTGAGGAAGGGTTGAAAGGGAAGAAGAGGGGCAGAGGTTGGTACAGCATTGAATGAGGGATGAAAGCGTCCGTGGCGAAACAAGTGCCCCCCCGTTTCTGGTTTATCTTTTAACTATTTCTCCATCTACACTTGTTTTATATTTTTCCTCCTTTTTTCTAAAAGTTGTGAATTTTATTACTCTAACGACTAATAACGGGTGCAATAATAATACAGCCAGTATTTTTAATTTTTAAATGACGTAAATTGCAAATTTCAACTGTTTAAAGAGTCAAGATTGGTCAGTGGTCTCCAGTTCGAATCTCGGTGAATAGGGCTGGCATCTGGCCCGCCAGGTCGGACCCGGACCGCAATCAAAATCAAGGTTCTACAATAATAAATAAATAAAAAGGAAAAAGAATTTTGAATCTTCGTCCCAACCCCCACCTAAAGATAAAGAGCAACCAAAAACGGATTTCTCACGAAACCGCCACCCTCTGTTTTTATTTCGGTTCTTATTTTCGTTTTAAGAAACTGGCCCCCACTTTTTGACTAAACTACAAAAATACTACACCCACTCTTACCTGCTGGCTGCTGTTCCTTTTTTGCTTCCTATTGGCGATTGCCCACCAACACGGCGTGGATTGCCGCTCTTTCTGGCTGTCCTCCATTTCTTACCCGTTCATCTCTAAGACGTGGTTGCATGAGATGGACCCTACGTGACACCACTCCCCACAACCACCAGATTTTAAATATAGGAAGGGCCCACCTAGGACCCCATTCCAATCCGGTGGCTCTCAGCTGCGGTACCACTCGCTTAGAACACAAATCACTAATACATGATAATTCTTCACCTGAGGGCTGAGGCTGGGTTACACTGATTAGTTAGATCGCTCAATGATTAGGTTACTTTTTCTATCAACACCTTAATACGATAGTCCGTCCACAAGCGGGAAACCGTTACATACTTTGAAACGTGGTGCAAACGCTGATGAAGTACCTAAACTACCCTTCGTAATGAGCAAAGTAAGTTTCGAAGCAAACGAGAAAAAAGCAGGAGGCCAGCTTTTTTGTCGCCAAGTAGCGGAACCGAAATGATTCAAACGTTTTTGGATCGCTAGAGATTTGACACATGGATGGTTTCGGTTTCTTACAAGCAAAAATCCCCGAAAATCATTCAAATTACGTGATTTGCCACTTCCGGCGGCCTCGCTATAGACTACAGGTCCCAACACCAAGGCCCAAAGCCTCCCGTGCACGTGCATCTGCTTTTAGTCACGTGTTTTGGCCTTCTGGAGTTTTATCCGGGCAATTCGTAATATCCGTCCAAAATGGGGAGGGAGAGAGATCGGCTTCAGTCAGTGCAAAGGCCCGTTCGAACAGCCCTTTTCAGCCTTGCGTTGGGAATATCTTCGAACGGGCCCTGCACCGACTGAAGCCCAGTTCGGAGGGAGAATAGAGCATTCGCCATTTGGTCAGCGAGAAAAGAGAATCAACAGAGGGAAAAGAGGAGAAAGTTAGAAAATGAAAAGTAAAAAGTCCAAAACGCGTATGGGAAATGGGAAAGGGAAACGGACGATTTTACTCGGTAAAACATGACTCCAGGAGGAGGAGACCGCCGGCCCGAGTCGTTTTCGGCTGCCCCAATATTGTGTCTTTATTTCACTCCCTTTGCGTGTCTGGCCATTATTAGCGTCCGGATTTCATGCCAACCCGTAGGTTGCAGCTTGCAGGGATTTTTTCCTTTTGTTTTCAATTTTCAAATTATTATGGGATGCCATGAGAAGGTTCAGGCTAGCATTAATATTACTTTATTGCCCTCATATTACTTTATTGACATCGATGCCGTTGCTTAGAAAAATCGGTGTTCTAGAAAACCTTAACAAGTTTGGAACTGTTTTTCAAAAAAAAAAAAAGAATACCTCAAATTACATCTTAAAAATTGAAAAGGCGTAATTTAAGAAAACGTCGAATTCAACAATTTTTCAATTTGGAGTTCATTGATGTAAACGGGAACATAATGTGGCAGTGTCACGGCACAACAACATTTCCAAACAAAATAATGCTAAAAATAGATACGGAGAGTTGGTACCAAATAGAAGATATTGTTACTGGAAAACGGCCTACCTAACAACAATGTTTTCAAACAAAAACACAATGTCTCAGAAAGGAAACAGTAATGATATTGTATGCCAAACATGTGTAGATTTATTTGGTTACCACTTATGTTGATTTATTGATTGTAGGTTTTTCCGATATGATGTCTTTTCGGTATAATAATTGATGAACTTTTTTGATAGACCCAATATTTATGTTATTATAAGGGAAGAATAAATTAGAAAGGAATATTATTTATAAGAACAACACATCACAAGTGCCGAATCTTAGGAATCAATTTTTATTAAAATTGATGCATGGTTCCTGCTTGGAGCTACGTGGCCATGGCTATATTTAAGTAGACAGGGTGCAAGATCAAAAGAGATTGGATTTACAGATGGCAATGGCTGTTTATCAAGCTGTGTCTCATGTCAGATAATAGGATCCATGTCCACGCCAGTCATAAAATGTATAGAGCCTATATCATGTATGCAGTTATCACATTTAGATAATCCCATATAAAATGAAATGATTTCATGGAAAAAATAAAATGTATAGAGCCTATATCGACGTTGAAACAAAACATTTAGAAATGAGGTCTATGTGTTTTGTATTGGGATGATTTTTAGATTTTCTCTGAAGGCTGTTTTTTAAATTTTATCTTATTTTGTTTGATTGGAGTACAAATTAAATAAAATAAGATCTCGAATAAAATAAAATAAAACTAAACTAGAATTTACATTCATTTTTTTTGGGCTCCTATGCATTTGTACTAGTGCACTACAATCAAATGCAGCCTAAGGCTCAGTTTGGAAGGAGTATAAATACTTAATTTGGAAAAAATATAAATATAAATATATACAATATAAATACATACGAAATATAAAATTTTACACTCTACATATTTTCATTTTTACTCCTTCTTACGGCTCAATTTGACAGGAATAATATGTAAAGTACAAAACCTCATATTCTATATTATTTTGTTTGTATTTATATTATACCTTTTTCATTTGTACTCCTTTCAAACTTAGCCTTTACTGCAAATGATTGACTAATGGTGGAACCAAACTTATGTCTATATCACGAATGATTGATCCCTAAATCTCAGTTTGGAAAAAATACAAATATAAATATATACACTATAAATACATATAAAATAATATAAAATATAAAGTTTTGAACTCTATATATTTGTATTCATATTCCTTACAAACTGAGCTTAATGACCAGAACAAAGGCTTATATGTGATGACTCCGACAGTAATGGTGGTCTTGGGCTGGATTGGTAGGGTACATTGCATCAACTGGCCTTGGGATCGGGGCCCAAGTTGCAACCTTCTAGGCTAACATTAATTAAATGCCCCACTATTAAGTTGCTATGATTTTGGAAATTTGAATTGCCATATGCAAATGTCCAAACGGTGGGTTTGGTCATTATCTTTGGAAAGAGTGAAAATACAAATATCACTACAAAATCATGGTTTTGAAAATCAGATCGGATCAGATAGTTGGATTGGTTGATCCGGAAATCGGTTAAGTAATTCGTTCTGATTCACCCTAAAATCATTCTTGGGCCAAAAATAGTTGATTTAGAAAAACAACATTGTCCATATCTACTATTATTACCACCCTAAATCCCAACACTCAAAATAGGGTTGTAATCGTATTGGACTTAATCTGAAATTCAATCAGATGTGAAGACCTTGGATTGGATTTGGATTCGATTTAATCTGATTCTATTTTAATTTTTAAAATATCAGAAAAATTAAAAATATAATTATTTTTCAATTTTAAAATACAAAAACCTGCCGAAAAATTTTTTGACAATCATAAAAACTTTTTCTTTAGTTTCAATTTAATAAATATCTCCCCTTAACTTTAAAAAAAAAAATCAATAAGTACCTCCCTTCCGTCACTAATCCAAACAGAAAGCATTCGACAAGTATTTGAACGAGGTTCAGAGGTTGAATGGCCACATAGCCGCCCTGAGCCGCTTCATGTCCAAATCGGCGGACTGCTGTCTGCCGTTCTTTAAGGCAATCAAGAGCAAAGGTTCGAATGGACCCAAGACTGTTAGCTCGCGTTTGACGAGTTCAAGAAATACCTCGCTAGTGTGTCGATCTTAACCTGGCCCGAGGAGGGCGATATTTTAGAACTGTACCTCTCGGCAAGCGACGAAGTAGTCGATTCGGTACTAATAAAAGAAGTAGATCGGGTTCAGCGACCCATCTATTATGTTAGTAAAGTATTGCAGGGAGCAGAGACGAGATACCCAGATATAGAAAAACTAGCATTCGCACTGGTAATTGCAGCTCGGAAGCTCCGCCCGTACTTCCAAGTTCACACTGTTATCGTTCTCACCGACAAACCTCTGAAGCAAGTCTTACTTAAGCCTGAGGTCTCTGGTCGGTTGACGAAGTGGGCCATTGAGCTCAGCGAGTACGACCTCTAGTACAAGCCGCGAACTGCCATTAAGACCCAAGCCTTAGTAGATTTCATCGCCGAGTGAACATTCAGCTCCGAAGTCCCTAGGCCGGTTGAGCACGAGGCTCCCAATTCGGGTGAGCCTGAAGCTCCCAGGCTGGTCGAGTCCGAGCCCTGTGAGGTAGCAGCCAGTGTGGCATCTCTCCTAGTCCGGCCAAGCGCGAGCTGGGATGAGGAGCATTGTATCCTTCACGCCCTACGCTTCGAGTTCGCGGCATCTAACAATGAAGCGGAGTACGAGGCGTTGATAGCTGGACTAGCTCTAACCAGAGAAGTAAAAGCAAAGCACATTGTTATCTGCAGCGACTCCCAGCTCGTGGTCAACCAGGTCACCGGCGAGTACGAAGCTCGCGAGCCAACCATGATCGCCTACTTAGCCAAAGTCAGAGAGGCCCTGCTCAACTTCCAGTCACACTTTATCAGTCAAATCCCAAGGTCGGAGAACACTGAGGCCGACGCCCTGTCCAGATTAGCCAACGCCAGCGACATCACCATGAGAATCGTGTACATAGAGGACTTGCCTCGGCCTAGCATTCTCGGGGGGGCAGAGGAGGTCGCTCCCGACGTTCAAGCAGAGTCAAGCTGGATTGACCCGCTCGCGAGCTTCTTGCTACACGGGACCCTCCCTGCAGATCACAATGCAACCAGAAGGGTGCAGCGCCAGGCAGCCAAATACGTCATGATAGACGAACGGCTATACCGGAGATCTTACACGCTCCCCTACCTGCATTGCTCGCGACCTACCGAAGCCAAGCTCATACTCCGCGACACTCATTAGGGATTGTGCGGCGGACACTTGGGGGGCAGGGCCCTCGCCTAGAAGGCACTTCTACAGGGGTATTATTGGCCAACAATGAAAGCATACGCCATCGAGCTCGTTAGGAAATCTGACAAATGCCAGAGACATGCCAATATTCATCACCAACCCGCTGCCAACCTCAAGTATCTCACCAGCCCGTGGCCCTTTGCACAATGGGGCATCGATCTACTCGGGCCATTCCCGCCAGCAACGGGTGGGAGGAAGTTCTTACTAGTAGCAGTGGACTACTTCACCAAGTGGGTAGAAGTTGAACCCCTTGTAACGATCACAACCCGAAATGTCCAAAACTTCTTTTGGAATAACATCGTGTGCCGCTTTGGATTACCTTGGGTATTGATTTCTGACAACGGCAAGTAGTTCGAGGACATCAAATTCCAAGACTGGTGCCAAGACATGGGAATCCAACAGAATTTTACTTCAGTCGCACACCCTCAAGCAAACGGTCAGGCAGAAGTCACGAACAGAGCCATCCTCCGCGGGCTAAAGGCACGACCGGACCGAGCTAAAGGATTGTGGGCGGATGAACTACCTAGTGTTCTATGGGCCTACCGAACCACGAAGAAGACCGCCACGGGAGAAACACCCTTCAATCTCACCTACGGCACCGAAGCAGTGATTCCCGCAGAGACTAGAAGCATACAGTGATCAGACAAACGAAGATGAGCTACATACCAACCTCGATCTACTCAACGAGGTATGGGACCTCGCGTACATCAGGACCGCAGCCTACTAGCAGAGAATAGCTCGGTACTATAACGCCATGGTCAAGAAGCGGAACCCCCGCGTTGGCGACTGGTTCTTCGTAAGGTTATGGTACCTAAGCCCGGTGCTGGCAAGCTTGGGTCTAATTGGGAAGGACCTTACCGAGTGAAACGAGTACTCGGGGAAGGGACGTACGAGCTCGAGACCCTCGAAAGGAAACAAGTACCTCGGGCATGGAATATTGTCAACTTAAGACAATACTATATGTAAGAACTGAGTAGGCCACGAGCCACACCCAAAGCTTAAGGGCCAGAATACCGAGCCAACATGACCTCGGCACAACAGAACCCAGTCGCCTCTATGGCATGGGCAGACTCCGAGAGTGGGCCATGAGCCACTCCTCCAACCTAAGGGCTAAAACGCCGAGCTAATGAAAAGACATCGGCAGCATATAAGACCTAGTTGCCTCATCGGCATAGGCTAAGTGCTTGCAATGCCTAAGGCACAGGCATTTCGGCGGGGAACCCTGTAACGGATAGCCCGCCCTGGCATGCAACAAGTTAAACCCGTAAGTGACAACCGGTGCCAGTTTGACCCGGGTGCAGACAGGTCGGGCATGTACCCTACTATGTCACTCACCTCGGTGTACACAAGGATACCCCTACTAACAGTTCGAGACCACGATAGTTGAGGAATCCACACTTCGGGTGAAAGAAAATTGCACAAGTATTTGGCAAAGCGAATTTTTCACTCTGAAGATTTCAATACAAAGCTTTTGTTACAAGAGAAAGAGAAAGAGAAGACTAAGCCTATAAATACAAGGACTGAGCTATTTCGGAGGCTCGTCATCTTTGCCAGGGACTCCCTCGGGGGCAGTAACGGGACTAGCAGCCTCTGCTTCATTCTCGGCGCCTTCGTCTTCAGAGTCCGGATCATCCGCCGACTGACGCACTACGTCATCAGTGATCCGGGAAGTAGTGATGGCGCTGGTATCCAAATCGGGATAGAGGTGCCTGATCAGCCACTGGCTGAGCTTGAAGCCCTTGCGGTAAGCCTCAGTCATCACATCGTCAAACTTCGACGACTGGACATAATCAATGACGGCCTGCACTTTGGCCTCCTCGAGGGCGTCCTCAAAAATCACCGTCTTCTCCTTGATGTCAGCTCGGAGGTACTCCACCTCTTGCTCTAACTTTCCTTTGGCCTTTTTAAGGCCCTGCAACTCAAGCTTCAGGGCGTCCCAGTCTGCCCTAAGTTTATCCCGATCCGCCCTGAGGCTGTCCCGGTCTGCCTTGAGACTATCTATCTCCAGCCTCAATGCTTCCTGACCGACCTTGAAACTGTTCACTTCGGCCCTCAGTCTATCCTTGTCTCGGGCCAACTCGTTCTTTTTCGCCAACAGCACCTCAATAAAGCTCTTCTGAGCTGAGGCATTGTTCTGAAGGCGGTGGATCTGACCCCGAGCTGCCCTCAGTTCAGTATGGGCTTCACGGGATGACTTCTCGGCTTCTAGAGCCCGTCTCATGTGCCGGTCGGGCTGGAAGGTCAAGGCACGCATGACGGAGTTCAGCTACAAGAAGGCAAGACCAGTCAGTAAAAAAATGAAAAAAGGAAAAGAAGAAAGGAGAAGGGGAGAATCTTTCGCAAGGAACTCACCACCATGGTATGAGAAGCAGCCCAGGCACTTAGCTGACCAAGACTGAGATTAGCCCATTCTGTGACCTCCTCCGGGTACGCGGCCTCCTTGCTCTTCTGGAGACTACACCGGGGGTTCAGAATGCTTTCACCCCCTTGGCTCTCTAAGCTAGATGTAGTCATCTCCGTCGCATGGGCGGACTCCTCCGAAGCATCGGAAACAGCATCAGCAGGACAAGCCCTGGCAGTTGTCTCCACAGGGCGTACCCCAGAGGTAGCTCCCATATCACCCCTGGCGATGGTCTCGGTAGGCTCTGTCGTGGGCTTTGCCGCCACCTCGGGGCGCTAAGGCACCGTGTCCTCCTCCAAGTTGATGATGGGGTGAGGACGGGGGAGCTTGGGCTCCGGAGCCGGGGCTTGTGAAGATTGAGCCTCGGCAGAGGCCTGTGGAGATTCATCGCGAGCCTTCTTGGCCACGCACTTCTTCCTCTTCATTTGACGAAAGAGTCTTTGACCGTCAGTCTTCTCTACCTCCATGGGACCTGCAATGAAGCTCGGCGTTAGTAACCCCAAAGTAAATACATGGAAAGAAAAGCCGAAGTGAAGAAAAACCTACCCGGGCTCAAGTCGACCTGGATGAGCTTCTCATCGGATGTAAAGTCTTTGTAATTCAACCCGAGCTGAGCCAGCGACTGGAGTTCCTTCTTGGTCTTCCCGTCTAGGATGACACCAGGGTCTTGAACGGCCACCCTCCAGTCAGTAGGGAAGGGCCACCCCGTGCTGCTCCGAACTACGAAGTAGTCCCGCTTCCAGGCCGAGACTTTGCTCGGGAGCTTGTGCATAAGTTTGAAACCCAGGCGGGGAGACAGGTAATAAGACCATCTGTGCCCGGGGAGAGTGCCCGAAGCACTCTTCCTTATGGCCAAGATTGTACTAAGAGTGTCTAGGTCGATGGAGAGAGAACGGTCAAAGCAAAGAGAACTGGACCCAACCACATTCCGTATGGAGTTCGGGTAAAGTTGGTCCAAAGTGATGTTAAAGTGCACCAGCACCTCAACAATCAGGGGATGGAGAGGAAGTCGGAGTCCGGCTATCAATTGCTCCCTGAAGACCACGATCTCGTTAGGACCGTGCTCCCATGGGAAGTTGCCGGTAGGAAGGTTGTATGAATATTGCCCAGGGAGGTTGAACCTCTGTATGAAATCCTAGAGCCTCTCCGGGGTCATGATGGAAGGGCCGAACTGATCTGGCACCCGACCTTGGTGGGAGGTGGAAGCCAGATGACCCGAAGCCACACGCACATCGGACGGCTGGGCGGCAGAGGAGCCACCCTGAGCTGAGGTACCCACCTTATGCTAGATGACATTATGAGACAGAAGGGAAAGAATGCTCGGAAAAGAAAGAGGAGCTCGGGGACTCACCATAGGAAACGCAAACTGACTAGAGGAACGAACCGAGCTAGAAGACTCGAGCCAGGAACCTCATACGCGAGCTCAACTTTGACGCTGGAGACTTTGTGGCGAAGAAATGGCCAAGGGCCCCCCACTATTTATAGCCGTTGTGCCCAAGCATCAACGGTCGCGATCAAGACGATCCAACGGCTCTCAGAAAAACTGGCTACGGGTTCCTCGAGGC
The DNA here is from genome assembly GCF_055504915.1 of Nelumbo nucifera. Taxonomy (NCBI): domain Eukaryota; kingdom Viridiplantae; phylum Streptophyta; class Magnoliopsida; order Proteales; family Nelumbonaceae; genus Nelumbo; species Nelumbo nucifera. Next base: position 26,899,844 of record NC_142653.1, read on the forward strand.
GAAATCAGTTTAGCACGTTTTTTCGGGTCCGTGAAGTCCAAACCATGTGACGTCCGCGCGTAAGCTGAACGCGACCTGAGTTCCTTTTAACCGAGCCGAGAACAAGACCGGTCCAGCTGGACAGAACGCGTGACGAAGCGACATAAGTGCCGAAGCCAAATCCACCCAGCGCGACATGAACTCCCCGTGCTGGGTCAACACCGCCAGCACAGAGAGTGGGGGGCAATTGATGGAGGGTGATTTGGCCCGACCTCATAGCACGGGTACACGTGTGCGTGACCTTGCTCAAACGGTGACTCAGCGCGACAGCACAGCAGGTGCAGTCGCAACTCAGAGGGAAGGTCCCACCGAGTTCAGCTCGGCAACTTGGCGAAATAGACTACTCGCCGGGAACCGCCTGACTTGCACCACCACCCCGGGGGCTAAGGCACCCCGAGCTACCTCCGGGCTTGGGGCCTCTTGACCTTTCCTGATACCCGAGCTCCTCCCAGTGGATCTCAGGCCACCCCCAGACAGGAACACACCGATCCGCCTATAGGCATCCCGAGGTGAAGACACCTCGGGCCAGACAGCTCGGCTTAGCTTGCCCCAGGCAGCTCGCCGCTTACGAGATAGCCCGACACAGGGTATCTCATGGAAGGGTAGTTCGGAGTATCGCAGGAAGACCTCCTGCCCGACCACCGTACCCAAAAAATCTGGAGGCAGCAGCCATATCCCTCGTCAGACAGCGTCGTGCCTGCCATCTTCAGAAGGTGCTTTACACCTGACAGGCACGTGCCCTCCAACGACGGCCCCGCGCGTGCCACCTCAGCCCTACCAGTAACGGCTGCGGTAGGCTGACAGTGGCGGTTATACCTGCCCTGTCAGAGGCCAGTGGGCCGGATGTAACGGATTTCTTCTACAAGGAGTTTAATATCAAGGAGGACAGGTATGATCAGGATCATCTTCTACACTCACGCTATCTGCACTCTTAGCCTTCATCTTCTCCTTGTTTCTCCTACAGAGTACTAACTTAAGCTTTGGAGTATTCTCGCCGGGTAAAAACCCCCGGGGATTTTTCTTCTCCACCTCAGGTATCTTCCAGGAGCCACGTGAATACCAGTTAGGAGTGACCGAATTGCGCTACATCATTTTTGTTTCAAATTTTAAGTTGTTTTGTTTGGTGCAGTACAAAAGAAACTAAATTAAGATATGAAACATGATAAAATAAAATCCAAAACAAAATTAAACGAGACTTTGCAAATTTTTTTCATTTGCATTCCCATACAAAAGTATTAGCGCATATAAAATTGCACAGCAATCAAACACAGACTTAACAAAACATAAAGTTGAAGGGCAGCTAATTAACCAAATGACAGACGTTCACATATAATAACGAAAACTACTTCAAATGGCCAAGTGGCCAACCCTCTAGGTTCCTTGAAAAAGTGCACCAGAGATTTTTCTCACCTACCAAACATGTTCAATTTAGAAACTCATTTTCAGTTGACTCTGTTTGCAGTGCAAATCTGAATAAGACACAAATTTTGCTTCCAATTCAGTTATGCATTCTTTTGTCAATAACAATGACTTGTCTGATGTAAAATTTTCCTTTTTTGTTTCATCCGACCACATTGAGTGCACAAATTTGCCTCACCCTCGACCTACCTTTCTCATCCGATCCTTTATATAAAGATGGGACCACATAATTTTTCCTCTAACCTTACTCCTAAAAATAATTAACCTGTCGCCCACCTTCTTTCTCTTTCCCATAAGCTGTGAGAACCACATAATTTAATTGTACTTCCACCAAGGGATGTATTGACATCGGTTTAAATGATAAACCCGAGTTTGACCCGACCAACTAAAAATCAAGCCTATGAGGATGTAGGTCATGATGGGGTTTTGACTATTCAACCCAAATCAGGTTCGGGTTTGGTGTTGGCTGACCTACCCCAGAAGGATACTCACACTCTACGATATAAAAGGCATTTTTGTAATTTAGTCTAATTTTTAAATTATAAGGTTGTATTTGGTTGCGGTGCAATTTTATTTGTACTAGCACAAATGTATGGGAGTGCAAATGTAAAAAATGCAAATTCTCATTTAATTTTGTTTTGGATTTTCCTTTATTCTGCTTCATGTCTTAATTTATTTTATTTGTAATGCAACAAAACAAAATAAACTAAAATTTGAAACAAAAATATGTCAGAATTTACACTCAAATCATTTGTACTGTCATGATTTTGCATCAGTGCAAATTTATTTGCATTACAACCAAACACAGCCTAAGGTGCAAATGGATTGGATATTTGGATCGAATTCTACAGACCTATGGGTGTATTCTTGTAATTTGTTTTATTCCTTTTTCCCCGTTAATAATTTGTTAAATTTTACAGACCTATGAATAATTAAATCGGACCGAATCAAATTCAGATATACGACATCCTTAGCAGATTAAAATTCGAATTAATCTTTGTAAAATCCATCAGATCATTAAATTGGATCGCATATAGCATTTACATTATCAGATCATATTTGAATATACCTTTATTTGAATTCAATTCAATCTGTTTGCATCCCTATTTCTAATTTATTTTCATGTTTGTGTTGATATTTTTTCTTTTACTATAGAAAAAGTGATACATTGAAACCCATAAACCGAATTTCAACTTAAAGACTCGAGTTTTCAAAATGTGTTATAAAAAAATATAATCTAAATATTGTGGGTCAGGGTCAAAGTTGTGCTAGGAAATTACATGTCACTGAGTCAGGTTAACTCAAGTTCAGATGGAATTATGGGAGGGTTAGGAGGGTTATGTTAGGGGTGAGGCAAACCCATGCCAAAACTGACCCGTTGACGACATCCCTGCTTTCACACACACCCACACACACAAAAAAAAATCATTTTACTTTCTTCATTTCTCACAAACAAGCAAGATAAAATCGAAGTAAACCAAATTTTACACTCAGCCCCTTTAGCACTCCCATGCATTTTGTCCAAGGTAAATGAAATTCCTGGTGTGCAAAAAAAATGGAGTCATTGGCTTTAATGGCAGGACGATTGATACCTAGCATGAATTAGTGGTGCAGTATGGGTGGCCCAACCCGAAATCGGACTGACCCAGTCCACGATTTTATACAGGTTGTGTTTAAATTTTCGATCCTCGGGCTGGGCCTAGCCCTTAGGAAGCCTGAACCCAACCCCAAGACCATCCCAACCCAAGTACGGCCCGATTATATATATATATATATGTGTGTGTGTGTGTGTGTGTGTGTGCATATGTAGATATATAGTTCCATGCATACATGCATATATGCATGGTGCTTTAATAAACTATATAGATTAACGGCTTGACAACTCTTGTATTATGCGAAAAATGCAATTTTGCCCTTGAACTAACAAAAAGGACCAGTTAGACCCTAGACTTTAAAAAAAAAAGGGCTAACCATAAGCAGATAACGCCCAGTGTTAGTGACGCCATTCACAATTCATTAAATAATGAACAAAATAATTGGAAATGCTGATGTGGCACTATTAATTTCAAAATGGGAAAATTCTCATATTTAAGTTTAAATCTTTTCAACAAATAAACCAAAATGAAAATAGACCCAAACTAATACAACCCGACTTGGTAGGTTTTCACTAATGGTAAATCGGTTTTGGGTGATAAACTCTTAACCTAATCAGGTCGATTTGGTTGACGAAACAGCCTACAACCAAACCGAACCAATCTTTGAACACTCCTAATTTCAGCTAAATTAATAGTCTAATCTCTAACAAATAACAATAGTTTAATCTCCAATAACTATTGAAAATTTGCAGAAAAAATACACAATTATTGAAAATAACTTTATAATCAAAATACAATAGATATCTAATAAAAATATAATAATTACAAAATTGCAATAAATACTACAAATATATAAAATTAGTCGATAAATAGTGTAATATTAAATAATAGTTTAATATCTAATAAATGTTAATCAATAAATTATAAAAATGCATAATTACTTAAAATAAATTTATAACAAAAATACAATAAATATGATAAATTAAATTTCAAAAGTTAAATAATAGATGTTTAATCTCCAATAATTATTGACAATTTACTATCAAATAACAAAACAAAAATAGGTTTGTAAATAACTATTGAAAACATATTTATCAAAAAAAAACAATAAATAATTACTGAAAATATATAAATAGATAATTAATATACACTATTATTGTAAAACTATTATTAACCAATGTTATTTTTTTGAAAGTTATTTCCTATAACTATTAATATTTAAAATTTTAAAATATTAATTATTTATTGAATTTAATAATGTATACAATTATAATTAGTACTAGATAACATAGTTTTTCATTAATTTTGTAAAATATTAAATTATTATTAATATGAATATTATAAAATCTATTATGATTATTTTTCTACATTTAAGAATTTTTTTTATTTATTACATAATTTTGTTATATTAACTATTTAACTTTTGTCATTATTTGAATTTTATTTATTTTAATATTATTATGTAATATTAAATATTTTTGTTATATATTTATTTAGCTATTTTTAGTATTTTGTTATTTAAGATATTTAATTATTGAAATATTTCAATAATTTTTTATATTTAATGTTAAATTTTATTATTTGAATAACATTTAAATTGAATAATTTATAAAATTATAATTTGTTACTACATAATTTCATGATGAATTTTATAAAAAATATAAAATTATTAATAATATGAATATTATTAAAACTTCTTACAAATTTTTAAGTATTTTGTCTGTAGATGTAAATCGTTTTTTAGGGTGCAATTCCGATGGGTAGTTCATGCACAATCAACACTCTTATGTCACGTGACTCACGTCAGCAAAAGATTGGAATAAGAGACTTTCAACTGATCCTATTTTCTTCTTCACGTTTGATCCATGCTTATAGACTATAGTTGGTTAGCATCAATTACAACTCTAATCTTTTTGTAACACACTAACATTTAAATTGGTTGCAAAGTAAGGGATGGGTGTTTGCAACTGATGTCGATTTTACACATCAACTCATGGTGATATATTCTTCGTTTAGTTAGCGTTTCTAAAAAAATGACCACGTTTTTCCCTGGATAATGATTTTTGGCCGTTTTTGTTTTTTAATTATTTTTTGTCAGAGTGGGTCATCCATTCATATCAAGTAGAAAATCTTGGATGTCTCTAATTATGGTTCTCAGGTGGCCATCGATCACCTTCACTTTTTTTGTGGCTTGATGCACTAAACCAAGGTTTTTAAAACCAAATCTGACAGGGGACCATTTTGGGGATTGGTTCTCAAGTTGAACAGTCCGACCATCCAGTCCAAATAGATGATCCGTTCTAACAAAAATAAAAAATAAATAACAGTCAATAACCACTATCCGAGTCGACACTTCAACAGTTCAACCGCCCGAGTCAGCAGTTCACTGACCAAATCAATAGTTTTTGGCCAAAAAATAGTTTCGGGGTGAAATAAAAGTATAAAACTGATGAGGTGACCAGTTCCCATTTCCCAAGTTTTCTGGTCCGACCGCCCAATCCTGTCTAGTAAAAACAGATAAGGGAATTGCTTCTTCTATTCCCAAAGGACCGTTTGGAAACGTGTGCCGAATTCTCATCCTCATTTCTTTCTCAACAATTCGAATTTCAAACTATTTCCCTAGACGGCCGGTGCCGGTGGCACTTAATTGCATAAATTTGCTTCCGACTTTTCTCTATCAAACCATTCTTTTCTTTATTTCTCTGGGCAAGAGCCCAAGCATTGAAGAGTTCGAGAGAGTTTTCCATTTTTCAAGATCGGAAAAACCAAACACGTGATGTGGAAATCCAACAGCTCTGACTCCGAGTGACACGACCTCATATGAAGCTAAATCTACCGAAACCATTTTCCAAAAGTCGGCTATTGAGGTAATTAGGGGGTCGTTTGGTAAGTCTTTTTTGAAAGATCTTTTGGAAGTTCTAACAGTTAAAAGACGATGTAAATTTTTGCATGAAGATCTTAGTAGTTTGAAGACCATTTGGTTAAGATACGTCTATCTGTACGTTTTTTTGCACGAAGACGAGTTGAAAAAAAAAGGTGAAAAGCTCCATTTAAAACTTCCGAAAATAGCTTGAACTGGGCTTCCTACGTCTTTTCCGAATTGTGGCTTTCGGTAGCTAAATCCTTTCCCAACCAAACAGGAAAAGATTAAGACGCGGACTTATGGACTTCTAAAAAGCTCAACAGCCCACGTGAAAAAACACGTTAAACGAGGCCTAGGTAAAGGATAAATTTCTTAAGCTACCCTTAATTTAGCTAATTGACTAAATGTACTTAATGTTTAAAAAATGACCGACATACTCGTATTGTTTATGACAATTGTCTAGCTCTACCCTTATCCTTAGTATTTTGTCAAAATCTGTATATACATAACACCACATGACGTTAAATTTTTAAAACCCAATATTATCTTCGTCCCCTTCCTCTCGACTTAAAACCCCCCTTCCTCCTCCGACCTCTCTCTCTTCCCTCTATCTTCCTCCCACCGTCTCCGTCAACACATCAACGGGAGCAACTTTGCTGACAAATCCAACTCTCAAAGGAGGTCTGGTTCATCGTGGTCGCATAGAGAACTAATCCAGCACAAAGTCTGCACAAGCAAATTCTCAAACCCAGTCGGGAATTGATCCAAGAAATTGCATTAGTCTGTTTCCTTCTCCATCTCTTTCCCCCTCTGATCCCCACTCGACGCGTTTGTCGTCGGATGTTCACTTTTCTCCTCTCGCCAACCCTCCAAAATCGCTGGCTTCGATTGTGGATCACCCTCGTTACCTTCCTAGCGTTGACTTCTTCTATCCAAAGGGGGAGCTTCTTTAGATTTTGACTGCTGCAAGGATCCTCCTTTAGAGTATTGTAATTAGATTTGAGAAGGTCGTAATCTCTCTCCAATTGCTTGGTGTTCCACCTGGCTCGCCGGTTCTAAAACCAAATAGCGACTTGTCGTGGTTATAGGCCTAACTCTTGCGCTAGTTTCACCATTCACTCTGTTCGAGCTTGCTTTCAACTCCAAAATTTTCTCCGAAGCCTTCACCTACCTGATTCCTATAAATAGTCTTCTCAAATCTAATTTCCTTCTAATTGGTTGGCCAAATTTAACAAGGACAATGCTAACTCTCTCAATGTTGATCTCTGTTTCTCTCCTTGCTTCTTAAGTTCAGGGGAGAGGAGTTCGGTAACATGTCTACACGAGGGATTTCCAGTCATGTGGAGCCAGTAATGAGTAGGAATAGCAACGGGGCAGGTTTCGGGGATCATATTCTCCATTCCCGACCTTGATTCTAAAATGAATCCCCATCTCCATCCCGTCAGGATAAAATGTGTTCTTCATTCCCGACCCCTGATGAGGATGAGTTCCCTGTGTTGATCCGAATCCTCGAAATATTTTTAGATAATAGTAATTTTTAAAAATAAATTTACTTAAAATAAATAAAAAACTTAAATTATAAATAATGTTTTGATATATAAAAATAATATAATAATATATATTTAATATAAATAACACTATATATATAATCAGGGTCAAGGTGCAGCGTAGACCTCAATCCCCATCCTCGACATCCCCATCCCCATTCCCGCCCCGCCAAAATAATCCCCATCCCCGACTAGGGGTGTAAACATATCGAATTCGAATCAAATCAAGCAATATCCGAATTCGATTTGATATTGACGGATTTTGAAAATTAATATCCAATTTTGAATCTAATCAAATATTCAAATATTTGATTTGATTCGAATTAGATTAATTAATTATTTTAGGTAATTAATAAATATATAAAATAAATAATTTATTTATATAAAGTATATAAATATATAAATTATTCATATAATTTAATTATTATATTTGACATTTAAATATTTTATATATTATTTATAAGAATTAAATAATCAGTCAAATTCAAATATTTATCGAATCGAACCAGGTCGTATCCAAATTCGAATCCGATTAGCTATTCGATATGAATAGGATATTCAAATTCAACCGATTAGATATTCAAATTATCTAAATCTGATTCGATTATGTCAAATCTCAAATTTGAAATCGGATTTTCAAATACCATTGACACCCCTGTTCATCGGGTCGAAAAAATCGGATCCCCGTTGGAGACGGGAAAATTACCATCCATATTAATGAGTCCTCGTATGCTCATCTTTCTTCACCGCGGGCCTTGCAACAGTATTAGCAGGCAAGGGAGAACCAAAGAGAGTAATGAGAGAGGGGAAGGTAGAGAGAGAGAAATGAGAGAGACATTTAAATCTGCCGCTGCAAGTTGTAGTGCCGGTGACTAACTAGAGAGAAATGAGAGAACAAAGGTACAAAGCTCCCTAATTTCTCGAGGTGCAGAACAGAGAGGCGTTTAACTCTCGATGCAGAGGCGCAGAACAGTCGGTTCTGCTATCGGCATTTAACTCTTTCAACAGATACGGCGTTCCATTCAACCATCACTGTTCACCGACAACATCAACCGACCCCATGGGCGACCACTTACCGGCGATGGCCTATCTCTCTCTCTCTTTTCATACCGTAACCCCATCGACAACACCTCATCCGCTGCTTTGATCGGCTCTCACATGGACCACCTTTACTATAAATCAGGCATACGAGGGTTGAGGGGAAGATTGGGCTTCGTTTCACGTTTGTTGTCTTCTGGGTTGAGGGGAAGATTTGGGCTGGAGTCGCCATGGCTGAGGATATATGAGACAGATTTTGGATGGGGGAAACCTAAGGTGGAGTTGGTAAACAGTGATGAAAATGGACATTTTAAAGGTAAAACGGACATTTTAGATTATTCATCCATATTCAACGACACCGGTAGAGATAGCATCAATCAATTTTCAAACAATAAACTAATAAAATGATGAGGATAGTTTAAGAAATTTATCCTTACGTAATTCCCGCATTACATAGCAAGAGAATTCAAACGCAAAGGCTCTCATCTCGTGATGATAAACATAAAAATAAGTTAAGATACGGGGAGTGGGCCGCACGATGTTGGACACGTGATTGACGGCAAAGAATCTGGCACAAAGGACGACCTATCACCTCTCTGTCGCATGTTTCATTAACCGAGAACCAAAGTCCGAGTTCCGAGTTCCAACTTAGCGAAACCCCCGGATGGGCTCGACTCTGCTGTTTGTCCTCTCCTCTTCTTTCCTCTCTGAATTGGAAAAGCGCTTTTTTTTCCATTTTTGTCGCCTTTTCTTTTTTTCCTCATTTGAGTTGGAAAAAATTCGACTTCGGTCAGAGCAAAACCTGTTCGAGCAGCCTTTGCAGAATATCTCGCTGTTTATTTGAACCATAAGAGAGATATTAAGGCGGTTGGTACGATGTGGGCACGGGCTTGCCCTGATGGAAGCCGTTCTCTGTTGGAAATGGAAATATGCCTTAAAATGACTGAAATGGCCTTCCGCTTCCAGACATGGATATGGTTACAGAATATTGGAATAAGCCCAGGCCCCAGGGTGAACGTACGGGTGTTATCAGAATATCACTTACTTATTTGAAGGTCAAATCTACAATAATACATCTTCTAGACGTCTTATAAATCAATCCAAGGAATGAAAAGTCTCAATCCAACGGCTGGAGCAAGGAGAGGACAAAGGGAGAGCACCATCCATCAATTAGCCTTTGAAAATTGACTTTACGCTTATTAGTCATAATTTTCTTTTCTTTTGGGTCTACTATTTTACTCGGAAACAAAAAGGAACCAAGTCAGACCGGGACTATGGGGCCCATTAGCCCATAGAAAAACAAGGACAGTCAGGTCAATCCCACTCAACACCTACATTTCCAGTTGTCCCCCAAAATAGATATGATCCAACCCCGACTTACGCCACCTTGGAATAGTCTTAGTCGTCTTATGGGTCGTTTTCTGCCACATAATTTTCTCATACCAAATTTCTTATTCTAAAAATAAAATATCTAAAATACCCTTACAAAGCCCGGTTATATATAATACGGAAAATTTATGATACCGGAAAAACATGATAATAGAAACGCTTTGATCATTCACCACCCCCTCTCCCATAAATTTTGGTTATTATTTTTATGTTGCCAGTTAATTGGCTGTTAAAATTTTCAGTTTGAGTGTTTTATCATGGTTTTGGAAACCAGACAGATTGGACGGTCAGACCAGTTGACCTAGGAACCGGTCAGACAATTGATTCTATTTTATCTTAAAACCGTTCTCGGGCGAAACACCATTGATTTAATCAATAACCCGCCAATTCAGGTGATCGAACCATTAAACTATTAACCCGAACAACATTTTGTGGCCGTTTTTTAAATCAGAACATGTCGTTTGTTCGAACCCAAGAACCAGTAGCCAAAACAGTTGTATATTTTTAAAATTGATGAAGGGTTTCCGGTATCATGTCTTTTAGGCACCATATATTTTTGTCATATAATAATATTATGATATACACAACTCTACAAGTCAGTGGTCGTCTCTGTGACTTCTACTAGTCTACTACTTAATTATTATATATATATATATATATATATATATATATATATATATATACATAAATAGCAAATACTTTGTAGTAGCAGATGCAAAGCCAAACACGCAAGGATTAACCTTATTGTTAAGAGCTACGAAGTATACAAGTAGTAAGGCTGACCGGGCCAGACTTATATTGACTAGGACGTCTAACGACCGACGGCTGGGCTGGTTTGTCTTGGCACTGAAAATTATTGTGTAATGTGAATGCATTCTGGGCCATCCATCCATCGCTCGGATCTGCTTCTGCTACCCACAAGCCTATGGTTGGCAAATTACACGATACAAGATCATCTATGTCGGTGTCGCTGCACTATATTATAAATGAATTGTCTTTACTTGAAAAACTGGACCAGGTCGCCTCTTAGTTGGTCCGGTGGATAACCAATTTATTCGGTCTGGACCAATGAGTTAGTGGGCCTAATTAGAATGCTTTTGCCCATCCATTGTCTCCTCGTTGCAATCATGGGGATACTATTCAATTCTCCTCAGCTCTGTTTGTTTGAACTTTGCACTGCAAATCTGAACTAAATAAAAATTTTATATCCCATTCAATTTTGCATCTGTTTGTTTCTAATTATGATTTGCACACTATTTGATATATTAACAGAACAAACTTAGCATTTCAAAAACTGATGCAAATTTTGCATCTTCCCATGTATCTTTCTACCTCTCTTTTGGTGTTGGTTATTAATAAATACTTAAGGCAGTCAGCCCTCCACGTAGAGTAAAGCTTGCGATTTGAAAAAGTCATAATATTATGTTATTTGTCTTAAGCTTAACTAACTGCTGGCTCTGTACTTCATTTGGGAGGTCACAGCACATGTCTTCTCCTTGAGAGGTGGCTGCAGACAATAAAAGAGGAGGGAGGAAAATGCCTAGCAACTTCAGTGTAATAAGTTTTTGAAGCCTTGACAGGTTGATATGAAAGACCCATTTTGGATTTTGGGGTGCTTAATTAATTAATGTCCCTTGCAAGCTACTGAAACCTGGAACTGGACATTATAGAAAAGGTCAAGGAAACAGAAATCGATCCAATGGTTTTCGTGTTCCTGACACACGTATTCACTGTATGCCTGTCTTTATATGATGTCTGGATTTAACTTGAATCCATGGTTCATCTGATAAAAAACAAGTAAAATAGTCCTCTCTCTATATATGACTCTTTCTCAATCTTCCATGAACTTGACAAAAGTTAGTAGGGGTTTTGAAATTGTAATAGTACTTTTCTTTGATTTTTGTGTGATTGCAAAGGTTTTTAAAACCGGACTGGATAGAGAATCGTTTTGAGACTGATTCTTTGGTTGAACGGTCTGATCGTCCAGTTTGAATGGATTACCCATTTTATCTTTAAAAATTAAAAAAATAATAAAAAAATGGCTAAAACTATTATCCGAGTCGACAGTTCGATGGTTTGACCACCCAGGTCAGTAGGTCACTGATCAAATCAATGATTTTTGGCCAAGAAGCAGCTTTAGAGTGAAAGGGAACTGATTACCTGATCAATTCTCGAGTTTTTTGGTCCAATCCGATTTTAAAAATCATGATAGTTCCCCTAGGTTTTGCCTTAATTGCTCTATGAATGTTGAGTTAGTATCATGCATGTATCTATCAGTGGTTTGCGATGCATAAAAATTCATAACTTAACTAACCGAGGACTGGTTTGTTGATGTGTTAGCTGGTTTGTTATGGTGCTATTAAACTCTTTTCCTCTTCATCACCAAGTTGATGCATGTAGTATAACACTAGTACATGCAAAAGAAGAAAAAAAAAATTAGTAAAATCACTTAAGCCTGGTGTCATTGCGGTGCAATTTCATTTGCACCGCTACAAAAATAAGAGAATGTATATTCTGATTTATGTTTATTTTATTTTTGTCTGTTTGCAGCACGGATAAAGTAAGGCAAAACCTAGAGCAAAATAAATTGAAAGCCAAAACAGAGGTGGACCAGAATTTGCATTTTTTTTTCATTGGCACTTTCATGTATCTGCACTGGTGCAAATGAAGTTGCACTGCAAACAAACATGACGACCTTAGATTTCAAGCACTTTTTGCAAATAAGCTCACTCCTAGTTTTGCAAAATAATCTTCCATAAATTGTACCATTTAGGGGCTGTTTGCCGGTATGCGTGATTTTGTTTTCTAAATGTGACAATTGTCTTTATTTTGAAGTTCTGTAATACAATAAATTGTTTCAAAGGATCATAAAGTTAAACTTAATGAGATTCCTGGTCATTGGGATGGTCAAATAAAAAGCAGGTTTTGTTTTAGAATTTACTTTGTTATTAAAAGGATAAAAAGCAGGTCTTAACTCCTTTCATACATACAGTGGAGGGCAAATCACCGGCCATAAGGTAGACAGAATGTCGCCACTCGCCACTATCTTTTCCTTTGTAATCCAAAGAAAGATGTTGTTTAAAGAGAACAATTTTGTACCGAATAAGAAGATTCGGGATAATAAAGGCCGGATACAGGAGTAAGAGAATAAATCAGGTTTGTTTCTAGTTAAATAACCCACTGCTATAGAAGAATGGCAGAAGAATGGGGGCATGCGCCCATGAAAATGTGACCTCTTCAAAGCCTTTTGTGTTGGGTTTTTTTATTAATTTGATTCAGAAAATTAAATTAGATTTCACTTTTTATTAGAGGATATAAGCCAACTTTCTAATTTTCAATTAAGAAATAACACAAAGAATAAAGAACTAAGAAACATACAAACACGATTTTAAAGTTTTGCTTTTTCTTTTCTTTTTTTTTTTTGAACTTAAAGGCATATTCATTCAACTTCCGACAAGATTACATCCGAGAATGGAGTATCGACTTTACAAATGAAGAGGTGATACCCAGGTTCTGGACACATGATACCGATTATCATGAAGTATCGATTTTGTGAGCTAATCTATTACAACCTGGAGATGTAAAAAGTACTATAGCTTGAGGAAAAACATGACAGCAGAGATCTGCACTCAAGGAGGGTATATGTGGGAACTTTATGTATGATTTTACTTTGAATAAACCAAAGTTTTATTTAGCCCCCTTTTGAGTAAGAGAGTTTATAGATAAGAGGTATATTTTCAAAATGGGGAGAAAAAAGTTTAAGGGTGGAAAGAAAAAAGTTGGAGGTTTAAGAATTGGAAGCAAGTGATTGGTGTAGGAAAAAGATAAAGGCTCAATTTGGGAAAGTGTAAATACAAATGTTCACAATGAAAAATGTTGCTGCCAAGGATGGGCCGAGGGCAACAAGGTAAGTTCACTTCCTTAACCGAAGCCAATGTGTCCAATCTTGAGAGCAAGAGAATATACATCAAAAGCCTCGGGTGTTATCCCAAGGGCGGAGACTCTGACGGTTAAGTTAATCAATTATGTAAGAGGATTTGAATGAGGTTCAAGGTGAGAGCTCACTCGAAAGCAAAGGAGCTAAAGAGAAGGAGTGAGCAAGGTGCTTTACCTGGAGAGGGGCTCCTCTATTTATACTTGACTTTGCCTTGGGAGTGGTTAGAGGTTGTTGGTAACGGGCAACCAGAATTGCATCCGGCCAATGCCACATGGTTTCATCCTAAGTCCTACCACATGCGCTTACATTGAAAAACATTGCATTTGTATTAATATACGGTTTAGAAATAACTTATTCAAGATTTTGCGCTATACATATTAGTATTTGAACTCTTTCCAAACCCAACCTTTATAAAAAAATTAAAAAAAAAATTTGAGAAGATATAAATCCCTATGAAAAATCTGATGTGGAAAATGTATAATATATCAAAAGAATTTTGATCAATCAAAATCCATTCATGAATTTTGATAAATAACACTTGATTGGCTATCACATTAATGATTCTAATCGACTATTCAGAAGTTTTATAGTTGAACCCAAATCCTTAATCTTACGTATGGCTTACATTTTACAAATTTTTAAAATATACATGCACATACACATAAAAAAAACAATAAGAAATTAAATGAGTGGAGACCTTTTAAATTTGTAATACATACGCATTGCAATTTGATGGCCCATAAGATTAGCCTGACACGTTATTTAACTACATTACATCCAAAGCAAAAGGTCCGGTCCCAACCTGTTGGCCCCACCCATGACAACCCAAGAAAGACCAAAATAAAGGACAAATTGGACAAGAAGAGTAGAAGACACAGGGTAAATATTACCTCGAGCTGGTTGACATGTATTGTGTTCCTGAATTACCTTCAGCCTCACTCTTCCTTTTATTGCAGCTTACAAATTGCAACTTCGTTTTCACCTTCTCATGTCTCTTTCGCATTGAGTGATCACCATAGCTGATTTACCATCGTGTCGCTATCCTGGTTTTTCTGTATGCATTTCTCCCATTCTTTTGACATCTTTCAAGGAATTTTCAAAAATATTCGGGTGTGTTGGATTTAGAATTTGGGACTCAAAATAGAAGATGTCACGTTCTTATGCCTAGTTTGTTTGCAATGCAATTTCATTTGTACGGTTGCAAGTAGAGGCGCATCGGTAGTTGTTTTTTAATTTTTTTTTAAATCTAATTCAGAGGAGTCAGTTTAAGGTAGAAATGTAAACACTCGGAACCGGTCAAGACCCCGAAACACCCCCTGTAAGAACATATCGGGAAGCCCCCGATACGTATCAATATTTTGAACCTTGGTTGCATGGTTCACATTTGCACTCCCATACATTTGTATTTTGTACTAATGCAAATGAAATTACACTGGAATCAAACAAGCCAAATCGTGGGCAGATCAGGGATGACCTCCACATACTCGAGTGGATTAGGAATCAATGAATCATCAGGGGAAAAGGCCATTATGAAAATCCCTCATAATTTGAATTCAGAAGTTTACAATTCTACACCTTCATTCCAAGTTGCAAAACACTGCATTCAAACTGCATTATTTGCTTAGTGACTAAATAGTAAATACCCACTTCTTTGGATCTCCAACATCGCCTGCATTTCTTAAACAATTGTGCATCGTCCAAATGAGTTTCATGCATCCTAAGACCATTTACACCAAAAAGTAATTGATTACTTGATGCTTCAACAACTGGAGCACACAATCCTCTGATATACCTTGAGGTTGAGGTCTTTATTTGTTACTGTGGTTACTTTTGTTTATGTGCCCATAGACTGCAGAAGACATTGCGCAGAATTGAAGGTAATCAAGGAAAAACTGATACAGCCTTTAGTAGCTGCTTTATATATCTGCATAAAAATCATCTATAACAGTTCGAACTATCAAGGGTATTCTTACTACATGTATACCATCTTCCCATGAAAGACTTCCAAAGGAGTATCTCCCTTGCACACTTAGTTGGGATTGGAAAGTCACCTTGAATCTTAGCTGTTTGGCCGTAGAATTGAAGGATAAAACTGATGGATTAACATGCACAATCACACCTGGGGGAGCCTTAACATGTACAGAATACACAGAATTGACTGGACCTACATTTGTTACCGTTCTTGATACTGCCAAGCTCTTCTTCAGTTCTGGAATGGAGATGGAAGGTAGATTCAGGTCTGCTAGTGACTTGGATGTTTTACTGCATACAGTGGGATGCCTTGTCATTAGGCTGACAGAAGAGTCATTATAGCCCATTAAACAAAGGAAGCGTACATGGTCTGTGATTCCCATGTCATATATGAGACCAGGATCTGCAGCTTTATTAGGGTCTACGTGACCACCTCCATAGTCAAATGGGTCAGCCTGCTTGTGTGGGGATCCCTCGGCTACTGCACTTTGACCATATTTATCTTTTGTAGAAGCTAGTGAGAAAGAGATGGACAGAAAGGAGAATAAGAGAAGTCCCACCAAATACGAAATTCCGCTTCAGGTACAAATCCTTCAAAAACTAAAATTGAAATTGCTAGCAAATTTATGCTTTTACCTGTGGTTACCAATGCAGATTTTATTGCAGCAGGGCTCCAGTTGGGATGCATTGATTTGAGAAGAGCGACAATACCAGATACATGAGGACAAGACATGGAGGTTCCTGATTCAATTTTGAATTTAAGTGAAGGCTGTTTGTGTCGATGTACACCAGGTGACAGAGAGGAAGCAGGTGACCATGAGGCTAAGATATTAACTCCAGGTGCAGCAATATCAGGCTGTAGGACACATCCAGATGCTAAGTGAAAGAGTAAAGAACAAGAAGATAATTCTAAAAGCAAAGAGCAGCACCTTCAACACTGAGGGAGAAATGGAACTTGGTCCTCGAGATGAAAAGAATGCTACTTCTGGGGAAATTTGTCTCCCAAGAGACGTCGTTGTAAGGCTAAACCTGACTACTGGATTTCTGTGACATAAACAAATCACCAATACATTAAATTGGTATTCCACTAAGATAGAAAGCTTAATGTTAGCCCTTAAATACTTCAATGTTAAAAGAATACCTTCTTTCTGATGTGCCACTAACAAACATAAAACACATACAGGTGTTACATCTGAGGTGTCCATTTATATTTGAGGGGCAAAAAGGAAACTATCAGGCATTGTAAACTGATAGGATTTTGAGATGGAAGTTCTCTCTGTGATCAGGGAGGCATAAGGCATTGGGGTTAAGCAAAAATACAAGACATGGAAATTGGGTTGCAAACAAACTGTTGGAAAATAATCTCCAATATTTTGTACATAATCAGATGGAGGCATGAGTGAAGTATGGTCATTTGGTGTCCCGCTCACTACCTCAATGAATTTAGAAACATTTAGGCAGGGCTCAGTGTGCATATTTGATGGATTGTTGGAAAATTGGTTATATGGCTGATCAAAAGGCCACTACTCAGTGTTCATTCTAACTATCGTGGCTCTTGGGAAGGGTGGACTGGATTGGCATTTTTTCCACAAAGTGGCCACTCTCAGACTCAAACTCGTGTTTATATGACTGATAATCTTGCTAAATATGGAATTGGCATAGCTCCATTTAGTGACACTTCTCTATCTTCATAGTCTTTTGTAGTGGCTGAGATGTATGTTTATAGATCTTGTATATCTTGATACATCTAAAATACATATTATCTTTTTGATATTTAATACAGTCAATATAGTTATCTATAACTTAAAAAAGTACTGGTCCTAACAGGAATCACCTGGTGCTTTCTATGTATGTCAGCACAGATGTTCCTATAGTATAATCAACCTGGACACATGGAATTCCTGATGTAGAAGCAATATCCTTTGTTGGAAACTGAGCAAAGATGACACCAACACCCCTAACTCTTGCTACAGTTTTTGTTGCAATAGAAGCTGACCCCTTTAACCGAGATTGGAAACATAGAACCACCTTTCCTCTTGCTAAAGTGGCATTCAGAGATCCTGCATCACAACTCCTGTAGATGGGGTGATTCAGGGCAGATAACATAAGACTCAGCTAACAGAAAAGGCAGCTGCAAAACATGTTCTACCTTGCTTTGTCTTCATCAGAATCGTTGGAAGCAATGCTTTCTCCATACACTATTGGATAGAACTTGTTCACATGCTTTTCTGTAAGCAAAGCTTGACCCTGTATGAGGAAAAATATTTCTGAGGTCCCGATAGCACATTATGAAAGTCTTAATTATTATATATGAACAAATAAACCTAAAATATGTATATAACTTACCAAACATATATGTAGAAATTTGAAAACATTATGTGTTCAAATTTCAAATAACTCCCCTCAACTACTTAACCAAGCCATTTATATGTTTATAGAATTCCACAATCCTAAATCATTGTTATACACATGATAATATGATTCAATACCAAGTGGTTGAAAGGCTGCAGGCAAGCATTGCAATAATGCTGTGTTTGGTTTGACAGAAAATTGAGGGAAAGTTGTCTTAGTTTTGGAAGAGTGCAAAAACAAATAACAGTGTAAAACCTTAGATATGGTATTATAAACATTGTATTTGTACTGTGCATATTTGTATCTGCACTACCCAAACTAAGCCTAGTAATTTCACAAAATTTGTTAAGAAATTCCCCTCAACTTTCTTATTTTCTATCAAACCAAACATAACCAAGTTAAAATGAATAGTCATGCATACAATTCTAGTGCTGGCATGAAGCATTAGAAAGGGAATGGGAAAATACCACAAGACTTAGGTTGTTCCCTAGGATAATTGTTGTAGGGAAAGATCGATCTATTGTGCTCGCTGCAACAGTTATAATCCAGGGAGCAGTATTTATTACTGTCTGCGAGGAAGGACCAGAGTTTCCCCCAGAGCAAACTACAGGGATCCCTTTAGCCACCACATGGAAGGAACCAATGGCCAAAGCATCCTCAATGTATGGAGAAAGTGGTGGTGGTGAGCCAAGAGATACTGAAAGCACATCCACCCCATCAGAAATGGCATCATCAAAAGCAGCAAGAAGGTCAGCAGAACTGCAGCCACCGGTAGACCAGCATACTTTGTATATAGATAACCTAGCAGCTGGAGCACCTCCTCTTGCCAGGCCTTGAGCTAGACCCATAAAGCTAGCATTTCCCACCAGAGCCCCAGCTGCAGTAGATGAGGTGTGAGTACCATGCCCCACTGCATCCCGAGGAGACAAAAATTCAACATCACCACTTGTATTTAGCTTTCCAAATTCAGCTGCATATCCTTTGATGTACCAACGTGCACCAATAACTTTCCTGCATAAAAGAAACCACATACCTAATGACTGAAGACTCCAAATAGCAAACTCAATTTGAAAAAAAAAATGATTCCTTGAATTAGTAATTGTTGGTTCTTGAGAATTAATAGAATGCTTTAAAAAATTATTAGCAGTTAAATCCCAGTCTGACCACATTTTTTACAATTGTAGCAAAACTTGGAAAATATCTCAATCGGTAATTGCAAGGTAATACAAACACCTAAATGAATAGATGAATTTCAACAGGGTCCTACAACCTTTAAGAATACCTAGAGAATTTGCATCCAAGACAGTGTGGTAATCTGCCCATGAGACACTGTATTCTTGTCAAAAAAACTTGGCTGAACTCTAAAGTCAATCATGGCCACCAACTTATTTCCATAAAACCTGGCTCAATCACTTACTTTGTCTGATAAGTATTCTTAATGTTTTAGAGGAAATCTAGACTTAAAGCATAACAAATTGCCAATCAGATATCAGTGCTTCCCCAGACTGCAAAGGGTACGGGATAATATTCCATCAACCGTCATCTTGTCACAGTAAAAGCATGCCAAAGTATGAAAGCAGTATTACAGTCTGATGAGAATTGAGGGAAGTTAAGAACTTCAACCTATCTCATCATGTCAGCAGAGGATCCCAAGCATATGAAGAAATGCTTTCCAGTCATTGGCTGGATACTACCCAGATGAAGATAATATTAGTCCAATTGTCCATCTCTAAGTTCTGATTATGAACATTTTCATATTAGACATGTCAAGCAAACCAGCAGAGAGGTCATCATACAGGAAAGGAACACAATCATAATTCAATTTTTTTGGTGCTAAAATAGGATAATGAAACGCATAGAAGTGGGATCCTCGGTACATATAGGCTGCTTAAAGAATATTTAGAATTACTGTCCAACTGATATTCAAACTAGTAGTAAAAACAACAGCAGAAGTAGAAACAACAACTTAGATATATAAATGGATAGATCAACGGTAAAGTTAACAATGTGAAGAATGCTAGCAAATGCAATAACATTGATATCATTCGGGAAAGAAACAAGATGAAACTTTGTTAACCTGTTGCAATTGGAAGCATTGAATTCCTCTCCTTCCTGACACACCCCATTCCATCGAGACGGAACCTCTCCCATGCCATCATCTTTGAAGCTTTCAGACTCGGGCCAGATTCCTTCGCAACAAACGGCAATTCAAATATGAATATAAATAAACTCAACCCCACCCCCGGTTTCCATTTATCAGAAGAAAAAACAGCAGAAACAAGCATACCCGTATCGAGGACGCCAATAATTGAGTCATAACCCGATTGACTCCTTGAAAGGATCCCATCCATTATCTCAGGCTTCAATTGCAGAAAATCCCAACTTCTGGTCGTATGCACACGAAGAATACGGTTTGGAATAACACGAACAACTCCGGGGAAATCTACATTTACTTTTTGTTTCTTCCCATTTAGCAAAAGCAAATCACATTAGCAAAACATAAATAGTTCAGTTTACCAACAGACCTGCAATAAGCTTAGCTTGAGACTGAGTTAGCAGAGCAGCAAACCCTGAAAATCCATGCTTGTAACTATATAGAATAGACTCCCTCGCAGCTTGTTTGCTACAAATGAAACAAGATTCAAATGGCATGAAGAGATTTAATTAGGTTCTTTTATTGTCTAAAAATCAAAATAAATAAATCCATTAGTACCAAATTTTCTTTGGAAAGGATTCCATTTAACACTAAAGCGGCTAAAAGTTGAACGTTTTTATGGAACTCAACCTCCTAAAAACGCAGATACAATGAAAAGAAAATATTTTTCAGCGATTGAAGGTGGAACCTTCCGAGCAGAGTGGAAAGAATTTCATGGTGCGAGTCTTGGGTAAGTTGATAATCATGATGGCGTCTTTCTCCCATGTAAACAATGTGAACCTTCAGCAATGAAGACCCAAATACAAGGCATTGTTAACGAAATTGAAACAGAGCAAATAAAGGAGATTAATCCAAAAGAAAGAAAGAGAGCAGCTCACATTGCTCGCAGAGATAAGGAGGAAGATGAAGCGTTGCAGTAACAGAGGAAGAACAAGTAGAAGGCGGCATGAAGAAGCCATGTCTACTCTTTGTCTCGTGCTCACGGGGGTAATGAGAGATGAATGAAGAAAGCTTTATATAAATCTGTAGGTGAAAGTTGAAACCAGAGAGAAGAACGAGAAAGGTAGTTGACAAGACAGAAGTTGAAGAAGCAAAGGAAACTGTGTGTGGGAGGGGTCCACATCGAAACCTGCTCCTCTGGAGCAGAGAGCACTGCTAATGGTGCGCAAAAATCGATTGGGTCAGGTGTCTTTTAGTGGTATGGTTAGTGGGGTTTTTCATCGGTCCCGTCACTACCGGCCTCGTGAGGACTGGAGAGAGAGAGAGAGAGAGAGAGAGAAGAAGAAGAAGAAGAAGAGGAGCATTAACGCAAGAGTCAGTAAGCGACAGAGGAAAGAAAAAAGAAAGAGGGAATTCGAAAAACCAATGAAAGAAAAAGGATGAAGAATATATCGGTATCTGTTGCGGAATCTCGGAGAGAGATTTTTAATAATACTAAGTCTCTATAATAATAAATTAATAGATTTTTTTTCTGGTAAACAACAGATTAATAGATTGAAACCGTTGCATTACCATAAATGGAACGACAACAGTCGCGACAAGAGAGGATGAGCCATAAGAGAGCGTGAACGATGACATATGACGAGATCTTCACCTCTTTCTCCTCCCTCTCTGGTTTTCTGCTTTCGAATTTGATTAATGCCATCATCTTGTTAATAATGTTAGACCCCGTCCAAGGTCCAACCCCAGCCCAGACTACTGGGGTGATGGGGTCTGTGTCATATCCACACATCTGTCTCTCTCAGCAAAAAGATTTCAATGGGTCATTGTCTCATGGATTTAACCCTGTCACCCTGTGGAATGCAGAAGTTCCGCATTGAACATATTTCTACTATTTCAATCTTCTCATCGTAGTGCGATAATCATTTATCCCAGACCAGAATGAATGACTCACCGAGGTCCAAACTCCAAACTCCGAAGTGGGTTTGAATGTTTGATCATCTAGAAACCCCACCCCCACCCCAAGTGGGGTTGCCAAAAACTATCTGGTACCATTACCAACAAACAATTTCTCTAGCGTCACTGATTCGAATTTCCACCACTATGTTTATCTTTCTTCACCGGTCTCAGTAAAGTGATAATCTCAACAATGGGACTTTGGCAAATGAATCGAACCCACCTATTTTTGACTTTGGTTCCTACTTGTTGCCTAGAAATATATCTTGGGCTATAAAACCTGCAATTGCTCGCTCTAGCAATAAAGCAAACAGTACAGTTGTGATTTTGCTTTTTTTTTTCGATTCACAAGAAAAGCTACAACCTACGACAACTACACCACTGACTATAACCAGATATATCCTCCCATAACAATTGACAATCTCAGTGGGAGTATCCAAAGAGTAGACCTTCTGAGTTTGGCTTACAGCACCTTTATCTAGCCTATCAGTACACACACTTATTTGCTTTGCTATGCATTGGTCATGTTCTCACCCTAGGAGACATCTTTTCACTTTTGGTGCCTTTGTCAATTGATCTTGGTCAATTTTCATTCCTTTAGTTTGTCTCTTGGCTATAATCAATGTCCCATTAATTTAATGATACATTGTTATTGATAAATGAAGAATCCTTTTTATAGATAAATAAACTAACTAGGGGGATGTTTGGAACCGTGGCTGTTTTTCAAAAAAACAGTGTTACATCAGATCCATATAGGTATTTTAGTAAACACCTATGTATCTCATTGTTTGGTTTAGCCGATTATTAAAAAATCGGGCATGTCTCAAAAATCGGGACTTCATTGATGCATGAAAAATCAGCTAATTTGGTGTTTCATGCATCGGTAAACCGTTTCCCCCAATGGTTAACTGATGTGTGTCCTATGTGATGCTTACCTATCAGCACATACATGAAAAATGGTGATGAAAATCACCTTACCAAACAGCATAGTGTTGCTCACTGCCCACGTGGTAGAAAAGTTTTTTTGTGAAAAACGGGTCTTAGAAGCATGGGCTTTTTTCTTTCTTGAAAATTGGTCCCAAAAAGCGCCCACACTTCCAAACATCATGTAGGTGTTTGGCATCCGTGGGAACACAGGTGCTATGTATGTCTGAGTTGTAAGGATGCTTATTTTCTATTTGGAAACAGCATAGTGTTGCTCACTGCCCACGTGGTAGAAAAGTTTTTTTGTGAAAAACGGGTCTTAGAAGCATAGGCTTTTTTCTTTCTTGAAAATTGGTCCCAAAAAGCGCCCACACTTCCAAACACCATGTAGGTGTTTGGCATCCGTGGGAACACAGGTGCTATGTATGTCTGAGTTGTAAGGGTGCTTATTTTCTGTTTGGAAACAGTATAGTGTTACTCACTGCCCACGTGGTAGAAAAGTTTTTTTGTGAAAAACGGGTCTTAGAAGCATGTGCTTTTTTCTTTCTTGAAAATTGGTCCCAAAAAGCGCCCACACTTCCAAACACCATTGGCATCCGTGGGAACACAGGTGCTATGTATGTCTGAGTTGTAAGGGTGCTTATTTTCTGTTTGGAAACTGTGCTGCCAGTCTGCCACATAGGCTGCCACACTTTCCCAATTTCAAAGGTGTGGTCTGAATCAACTTTTTTTTGAAAAATGATACTAAATAAGGGCCCGTTTTCTGAAGCATCCATGCCAAACACCACTAAGATGATGTTTGATATCATTTGCTGATTATCAGAAAATCACCACTAAGTCAGCGCCACCAAATAGGAGTTTCTTCCGATGGATACTCAATTTTTGTTTGATTGAACTGAAAATGTTTGTCTTGGTTATGTAAAACCATTTTTTGGAGAAAACTTCAAAATGAGGCTTCTTACAATGACAAGATGTTTTCTCACCTTTTGGCTTGTGTTGCACCTAATGGTGCCTAGCTGTAATAAACAAATAATAAAAGAAATGCACCTGTTTATGAGTCTGGATTTGCTCCTTATACCTACCTTATAGCATATTTTAGCCATACATCAGGAACATCTCCCGTATTTAATATTCATGGGAAGATGTTCACAATACACGGTGGAGTGTATTTGTGAGATTGGTGTGAAGAACAGATCCAATTCCCCGATTATGTGTACAACATCAGCCACTTTCTCATTTTTCAAGGCCAATATTCCATGTAAAATGTTTCCTCATAAAATGGCAATATAACCAATCAGGGCCTAAGTAAATTGACTATAGAGAAAGCCGAAAGGTATAACAATGGATAAAGCATTATAATGCAGAACCATATTTAGAACTTGATATATGCAAAAGAAAAGAGCGCCCTTAGTCCATGGTTTTACATGCACCATTTGTCAAAACTTAGATATATTCAAAGCCTATGGAAAGAGCTTTGTTGTTTGGAAAATAAAAAATAAAAAAGACAGTACTGTCAATGGGTCGGTTCTACTCGAACCCAACCAACTGAGTTGAACTGAACCAAATTAACAATTATGGTTATATGATTTTGTCCCAGTTATTAATTGGGTCGGATCGGTCAGTTATAATAACATATAAAAGTTTTATAGTTTTATTGTACTTATTTAATTATTATATTTTATGTTTAACTGGATAAATTTGATAGATAATATATAAGATAATTTTGGTTAAAACTACTTGATTTAATATTAGCATATAAATAATTTATTATTTTACTTTTATTTTTATTGAATATATATTATCAAAAAACAAATTTTAAGTTGTTTACATAAATAATTATCTATGTCAATATAATCAAGTCTAATTGGGTCAGACCACATTAACCCAATTAATGATCGATATGGTTTTAGGTCTATTGTTTTGTCATGGTTAATAATTAGTTCAGGATTGGTATAGGCTGTCCCAAATCAGACCTGACCCGACCCATTAACTGCCCTAAAAACAGTTTGGACTGTTTTTAAAGTTTCATGTGGATGACACGTTATTATGAGTATGGGGTAAAAGAGTAATTCTAGGCAATATTCTTTTAATTAAGAGATTAGATAATCGAGCTTCAAAACAGCCAAAACTGTTTTCTTTTCAAACAATCAAGCCTTTTTTAACACTAGGATCTGCTGTGAACAATAGCAAGCGATCAGTTATGTGACCAATCACGAGTGGACATATGGAATGTGTACATTTGATACGTACCTTTAATATATCATTCCATGGGATGGAATACGAGTTCATACTAATTATGAGGGATGATGAGAGGGAATAATTTGAACTAAAAAGTATTATTTAATTTGCATTTTCAACCCTCACCAAAAAAAAAAAAAGAGAGAAAGAGAAATGAAAGCAAAAGGATATATCGAATAAAAGGATAAATGAATTACTTCTTTTTATAATTCGCAATTCTAGTATTATGACTAACATTTTGAATTTTGATTTAGAGTAAATAACAAAGAAGCCATGAACTTTAGACCGTCTATGGCCCTTCGAGCATTCTTAATCATCCACTCCAAAAAGCTCGATGTTCAATGTTATATGCACTTTACATTATCTTTGTGTTTATCTTTTTTATACTATTATCATTCAAGATTGTAATCATAAGCAGTTGAATCAATGAATTTGATTATGAGGCACTCCGCCTTATAACCTACTGACCTTCAAAAAATGTTATATGCATTTAATGACTGACATGGGGTGCTATCATTGATTCCACAGGCCACTACACAGCCATTGGCTTCAGCTAATCCATTTGTTTGTTCCAAGGGGCTACATAACGGGTCCCCCAAACACAACCCCTCCCCCCCCCAACCCAAGTGTCGGCAATTCGATTCCAATTCTCCACTACAATCAGCAGGAAACCTTACCAACAAATCGATTGGCATCATGCTCATGCTCCTCTTACTATCTAATTAGTAAGAATATAGAAGCTGTCAAAGCTTTTATTTTTAGGGGTAATTTGAGTACAGTCAGCCTCAAATTCATAATGTGATCGTACAATTTGGGTCAATGTCAAGGGTTGGGGTATTAAAAAATGAATTGTGAGGTGGAGTGGACTACAAAAAAGCCTTATTTTTATTTTTTTTAGTAAAGGTTGTCAAACCAAATAGTCCCCCTTTAAATTTTTTTGGGTTTTTACTGTTCAGTTTACTCACAGAAATCTTAGCTCCACTGTACAATTGGGATAGGTGCCAGCTCGGAATTGATGCCAATTCACGGGTGGGTATGGGTGTTATAAGTGGAGGTATTTGTAATTTTGAATTGTTGTAGGTTTGCAGTTGAATTGTTGTAATTTTGAATTCTAAGGTGGAGTACAGTCAACTTATCCCAATTTTTTTTTCACACACATATATCCACCTTTTTTTTTTGAACTTGATATCCTGAACTACCATGCTCCAATATATCAATCAAATCTTATATGGGACGACCAATGTACCAAGAGCAAACTTCTTTGTTATCTACATGGAATATATGTACAGCATGTGTTTGATCATCATATGGAATATGTTGTACCTAGACCTGTTCACAAGCTCGAATGGGCTTTGCCTCTATATTAATAGAATATATTTAGGCCCTAGCTTGAGCCTAACCAAGAAAATTGGATAAAAATATTTTTTTTTATTTTTACTCAACAATAAAACTAATTTGTTTATATTAAACAACCTCAACACCCAAAAATGCGTAAAGACCTCACTATGGCTTGAGAAAGGAGAAGAGGAATAATATATATATATATATAGTATACAAAACATTGTCATGTCTGGCTTGGACTCGAGATGGACTTTTTTTTTTTGAAAAAAATCCCAAGCCGAAGTCAAGCCTAGTGTTTTAGGCCCCAGCCTAAGCCCGTTGTTCTAAAATTTTGTCCAAGATTGACCAAGAATAGGTCGAGGCAGGCCAACCTATCAAACCACCTAGTTCATGAATATGTCTAGTTGTACCCTATGTGTCAACTCGCATAATTCGGCCCTTAAGAGTCGTTTGAACTTCGAAATTCTTTAAATTTACATATCAAACCATTTTATTTTGTTCCAATACATTATCCCTAACTATTGAGTATTTGTTTAAAAAAATCAACTAACTCACTGAGCTATGTGTGTTTTCAATGTCAAAAATCAAAATACATTAGAGTGATTGGTTACAAATTTCTTGCCAAGGGCCACATTCTTTTTGGAATGAAAAATCAGCTACATAACACAAAAATTGAGTATCTTGTAGCATGAAAAATAATCATGCCCCATATTAATCATTTCATTCTTTGAGGAAACTCGGCCTACAAAATTGTTGCCATATTACTTTTGCGAAAGCATTTTTACAAAATTACTTTTACAAAAACACTTTTATAAAAGTACTTTTACATGAAAACACTTTTACAAACCCACTTTTACAAAAGCACTTTTATAAAAGTACTTTTACATGAAAGCACTTTTACAAAAGTACTTTATAAAAGCACTTTACAAAAACACTTTTATAAAAGTATTTTACTAAAGCACTTTTACATAAGTACTTTTACGAAAGCACTTTCATAAAAGCACTTTTATGAAAATACTCTTATAAAAGCACTTTCATGGAAGTACTTATACAAAAGCACTTTTATAAAACTTTTATGAAAGCACTTTTATAAAATGACTTACGAAAGTACTTTTACAAAAGCACTTTTGTGGAAGTACTTTTACGAAAACACTTATGAAAGCACTTTCATGGAAGTACTTTTACAAATGCACTTTTAGGAATGTACTTTTATGAAAGCATTTTACGAAAATACTTTTACAAAAGCACTTTTAGGAGAATACTTTTATAAAAGCACTTTTACAGAAGTACTTTTACAAAAGCACTTTTATGAAAGAACTTTTGTTAAAGCACTTTTGCGAAAGTACTTTTACAAAACATCTATGCCAACTTGGTAAACATTGACTGTTGGAGACCTAGGCCGGAGGTTTGTGAATATCGGCATAATTTTTTTTTTTTGAAGAATGAAAATGAGCAACATGGGACATTTGTCAGTTTGAAAATAATTCATTTTTAGGAAAAAATGTTTGGTTCATAGCAATATTTTCTCATTCTGCCTATTTTTACTCATTCTTATCCATTTTAAAATTTCATTTTGGGTAAGAATGTGAATTGAACCAAACATGGCCTAGGGCACATCCAATTTTTGATAAATTAAACGTATCCCTGGTGAAAGGTTAAAAAAAAGGAAAATTCTATCATACCAGAAAAATTAAGACATGGAACTAGATGAATCAAAACCCACTGATGAATTTTGATAAATACCATCGTATTGGTTAACACTTTTATAAATCAGTTAATTGGTCACAAGTTTTTTGCGATATGATGTCTTTTCTAATACTAGTGGAATGGCCCATGCGATGCACGGGGTATTTGATATTGATGGTGATGCTTGACTATGTTATATATTGGGTATACATTTGTAATTTATGCTATTTTCTTAAATTTTTATGATTTTCTGTTTTTTTGTAAATTTCTATGTATTTCTTTGTTTTTTATAATTTATATTATTTTCTTCATTTTATGTGTTTTTCCATAATTATTTTGCAATAACATATGTATATAATGGGAAAAATATAAAGTTGAGGGTAAAGTTGGAAAGTAAAATTAGAATATTTTGACCAAACCAATTGCACCATTCTCATTTTTCAGTATGAGATATATAAGTTTCTATGATTTTCTACATTTTTTTGTAAATTTTCAATGTATTTCTTTGTTTTCTGTAATTTATATAGTTTTCTTCGTTTTATGTTTTTCATAATTATTTTGTAGTGACAATATATATATAATGGAAAAAATAGAAAGTTGAGGTTGAAGTTGGAAAGTAGAATCAGGGTGTTTTGACCAAACCAATTGCAACATTCTCATTTTTTAGCATATATGTATATATATGGTATAGAAATTTTTATGATTTTCTATTTTTTTTTGTAATTGTTTTTGTGTATTTCTTTGCTTTTTTAGTAATTTATATTGTTTTCTTTATTTTGAGGAGAAAGGTGCATAGGATAAGGAGACACCATTTCTATTTCCTCCTTCCTATTGTGAAGTAAGGGGAATGGATAATATATACACTATACAGAGAGGGATTTAAAGGAGAGAATTGGGGTTTAGAATTTATTTTCTATGCTTCATGTGTGCATGATAATATTTGGCCTTTTGCCTCATGTCATTCTACTCGTCAATGGTGGGACCGTTATTTGCATATCTAACGGCTAGCGTTTGGATATAGGTTGATCTTGATTCGTTTATATTCAGATTCGAATTGAACATCCGTCCAATTTTTGTAGAAAAGTCTGGATCTCCTGCCAACAAAACGCATTCCAAACCCCTATGACCCTACCAAGTACCAAACCCCTATGGTATTACGTTGGCATATAGGGTGTTAGATTATTGGACTGGCCTAATGATCATCGAGAAAAAACACCCTAAAACAAATCAATATAATGAACCTGAAAGCATTTCCCGATGCAATACAACTTATTATGTTAACAGAACAATCAAAATAGAGGGGAAATGGGAAAAAATACATGAAAAAGTAGGGAGAAAACAAAAAAAAGGCTTCATTTAATCATTTAATTGATTGTTCGATGATGAAAACAGAGAGGTCGAAAAAATCCATTCCTCCCTTCAATTTGAACTCATGGGTTTTGGGTAAACCATTCGATACTTGACACATGTTGGCTCTAATTAATGAAGAGGTTCGTCAAGTAGACCTGTCAATGATACCCGAAAATCCGAGGCCCAATTCGACATCCAATTTGATTATATTGGATTCATATTACATATTTATGTAATCGGGTCAAATTCGAATGTCACAATCTACATCCGATTAATAATCAGATCGGATTTGGATTTGACCCAATATGATTTGATTAAAATTTGAATATGATTATATTATAATATTTATCAATTTTAATATATAAATTCTATATAATTATATTAAAATTTATAAAAAAATATTTTAAATATTATATTATATATGAATTTATATATATATAATTTAGTATGTTATATCTATATTAATTTATTATATATAAAAGTTGAAAAATAAATAAATTTTTAACTTTATTGGTATTTTAGAGAATTTAAAGTTGAGTCGGATTAAACCCAAATCGATATGAGTTTGTTAGGATTTGAATTCGAATCTAAGTCTTTAAATCCAATCAAAATTCCGATCAAATTTGAATGTAGGTTCTTAATGTTCAGATCGGATGCGGATTTTGCTACATCCAATTAGAATCCGATCCGATTGCAACCCTATTGGGGAGAAGATTAGATAAGGCCTAAGAGGAGAAAGTAGGTTCCATAGCGATTTTATTATTATTTTATTTGTTACAAGCGTGAATCGTTAATTAAATAAAATTGGAAAATAAAAAACTATTATTATTTTATTTGCTTTATCCAATTACAAGTGTTAACCGTTAATTAAATAAAATTAGAAAACTAAAAAAGGGTAAAAATGGAAAGCAAAAATTAGGCTTTTTCACGAAACATTGTCACCATCCTCATTTTTATAAATGGTACAAACAACATTCTCATTTTTAGTATGGTATAGAAATTTTTATGATTTTCTATATTTTTGTAAATTTTTTTGCGCATTTCTTTGTTTTTTCTATAATTTATATTGTTTTCTTCATTTTGAGGAGAAAGGTGCGTAGGATAAGAGAGATGTCATTTCTGCTTCCTCCTTCCTCCTTCCTCCTTCCTCCTTCCTACTGTAAAGTAGGGGGAGTGGATAAGATTTATAATATGTAGAGAAGGGTTTAAAGGAGAGAATTGGGGTTTAGGATTTATGTCTTCTCTTCATGTGTGAATGTGACATTTGGCCTTTTGCCTCTTGCCGTTCTACTCGTCAATGGTGGGGCTGTTATTTGCATATTTAATGGCTAGCATTAGGATATAGGTTAATCCTGATTTATTTATATTTAGATTCGAATCGAACATCCATTCGATTTATATAAAAGAATCTGGATTTCCTGCCAATAAAATGCATTCCAAACCCCTATGGCCCTACCAAGTACAATCCCTACGATATTATGTTGGTAGGGTGTCAGATTACCGGATTGGCCCGATGGTCATTGAGAAAAAACACCTAAAATGAATCAATATAATGAATCAATCAGAATACCGGATTGGTCCAATACAACTTATTATGTTAACAACGACAATTGAAAAAAAAAAGGGAAAAAAACTTCATTTAATCATTTGATTGTTCCCTGATGAAAAGAGGGAGGTTGAAAAAATCCATTCTTCCCTTCAATTCAAATTTGTGATTTGGGCAAACCATCCGATACTTGACACGTGTCGGCTCTAATCAATGAAGAGGTTCGTTAAGTAAGTGCTTTGGGAGAAGATCAGTTAAAGCAAGGAATAGGTTCCACAGTAGTCTTATTGTTATTTTATTTGTTTTATCCAATTACAAGTGTTAACCGTTAATTAAATAAAATTGAAAAAATAAAAAACATAACAAAGGGTAAAAATGGAAAGTGAAAATAAAGGTTTGAAACAAAAAACATGATAAAGGGTAAAAATGGAACATGAAGATTTGGCTTTTTGACAAAACATTGTCACCACCCTCATTTTTATAAATGAAAAATGATGAGATGCAGAGATTATCCAATTACAAGTGTTAACTATTATTTAAATAAAATTGGAAAAATAAAAAACATAATAAAGGGTAAAAACAAAAAGTGAAAATCAAGATTTAAAATAAAAAACATGATAAAGGGTAAAAATGGAAAGTACTATTTTTATAAATGGTACAAATACAAATAAAATTTCAGACGTTTTAGGAGGGGATAGGATTGGAAAAATGAAATCAGGGAGGGGTAGGATTAGAAATATAAAATCAGCATCATTTTAAGAGGGGATAGGATTGGAAATTTGAAATCAGGGAGGGGATAGGATTGGAAATATAAATCAGGGTGTTCAGCATGATGTTTGGGTCGTGGGTGGGCGACAAGCCTTTCAAACCAAGTTGTCAGCCCTGACACTCGAAGATATGAGAATTTTTTTTGGTTGCGGGTGTCATTAATCAAAACTCCAAATCGTGGAATATGAGAACAAAAGTCAAGGTTTGGTCCTCAATCAAATTTGGGACAATTTTAGAACAATTGTAATTTCAATGGTTAGAATGATCGAATTGTTTGAAGGCTAAAATTTAGGGATGGCAATTTCCCTCATTTTCCCGATCCCCGTGGGGATCCACCCCGAATGGGGTGGGGGTAGGGATGGGGATGAATTCCACCCCCCCGGGGACGGGGATGGAGAAATTTTCATCCCCGTCGGGGACGGGGAGAGCACTCCCCACCCCGTAGGGACCCCCATCCCCGCCCCGTGGGATCCCCACTAATATATATGTATATATGTACACATACATCTATATATTAGTATTTTTAAAAATATGGTTGAATATGTTTGAATATTTTCTAATAGGATCATAAATTTTAATTATTTTATTTTTATGTTTTTAAATAAATAAAAAACAAAAACAAAATGGTTAACATTATAAAAAATCACGAATGAAGATCTTCGCGGGGATGAGGGTCCTCGTGGGGATGGGGAGAGGCTGCTCCCCGTCCCCACCTCGCTCCGTTGCCATTCCTAGGCTAAATCCTAAAGGTGTTTTCACCACCACAAGGTTCAAAATATTGATACAGGTACGTTATATAGGGCGATACTTTGGTAGGACGTATTGGCCTGGTTTGGTACTTTTTTTATTTTTTTAATCTGGTTTAGAGGGACCAATTTAAGGCTGGTCTATGCCCTCAACTACTCGTTGGCCTGAAACACCTCCTATAGAGGCGTATCAAGAAGGCCTTGATATGATACATATCGGCTAATACGGCCTGATACGTATCGAAATTTTGAACCTTACACCACATGTTCTGCCTAAACTAGTGGTTATGGAGAGTGCTCAATCTTATTCTCCTCCCACCTCATTTTAACGAAATTGGACCCCCACAGTATAACTTTTTTTCAATCTTTTGCTATGGAATAAGCTTTACTTCTAAAGCATAGGGATCTTGATATTAATTATCCTAATTGTGAGCGTTCTGAGAGATAGAGGTAGGACTGCAAATGGATCCGATCCAAAGTTTGATCTTATATTCTTATATTTGGATAAGCCTATTTCGGATCTTTGGAATGGATCGAATCGGATGATAGAATCCAATTAGACATCGGATTGAATTCGGATCACCCCTATCCGATCCGATAAATGTTATTTATTTATTTATATAATATATATATATATATATATATATACTTGTATATATGCTATTTATTTATTTATAAAATATAATATTTATATTGTATTTTTGTAAATCTGTTATATTATTTTTTTTTATAAAAACATGTACATATATGATGAAAATAGTTAAAGAGATACTTATAGTTTTTGTTTTTCTTTATTTAAATTGTTATATTTTATTTTTATTTTAATGATTTTTTATTTTTATTTTTAAATCCAAACGGATCGGATTAGATCCAAAAATCCAACTTCCTCATCAGATTCGAATTCAGATCCATGTTTATCACATCCAATCGGATCTGCAAGTAACAATGTCAGATTGGATTCAAATATACCCTAAGTCAGATCTGATCCGATCTACTTACATTCCTAGATAAAAGGGCATATCTTCTGCAACTATAATCTTGTTAAGCAATTTTGGATTGTAATGGAGCAATAAATTG
Organism: Nelumbo nucifera; assembly: GCF_055504915.1. NCBI lineage: Eukaryota > Viridiplantae > Streptophyta > Magnoliopsida > Proteales > Nelumbonaceae > Nelumbo > Nelumbo nucifera. The sequence goes on from NC_142653.1 coordinate 26,933,721, forward strand.
AAAGACCAAAGGTTCAGAATATTGGAATGATTGAGTGGTGGAATTGTATTTGCTCTTATACTGACCAAGTTTCAAATGGGAACTTCTCTCTGATGAGATGGCAATGATTTTATGCTGCATCTGGAAATATAGAAATAGTATGGTCTTCAATAAGAAATTTAGCTCTCCAGTTATCATTCATCAAAGAGCTCTGACTATATAATGAATATAAGGATAATTCAAATTCAATTGAGCAGCATTTCATTTCCTTTAGAGATACAAATTGGGTCAATGTTTTTTGGAAAGCTCCCAACAAACATAGTCATCAAGATAAAATTTGATGCCAATTGTAATGGAGAGTGTACAGTTGGCGGGTTTATTTTAGGGGATGTTTGGAACTGTGGCCGTTTTTCAAAAAAATGGTGCCACGTCAGATCCACATAGGTGTTTCAACAAACACCCATGTATCTCATTATTTGGTTCAGCCGATTATTAAAAAATCGGGCATGCCTAAAAAATTGGGACCCCACCTTGGCGTTTCATGCATCGGTGAACCGTTTCCCCCACGGCTGACTGATGCGTATCCTATGTGGTGCTTACCTGTCAGCACATAGATGAAAAAAAGGTGATGAAAATCACCTTACCAAACAACATAGTGTTATTCACTACCTACGTGGCAGAAGTGTTTTTTTGTGAAAAACGGGTATTGAAGTATGGGCATTTTTTCTTGAAAATCGGTTCCAAAAAGCGCCCATGCTTCCAAACACTTAAATGTAGACGCTTTTAGGGTACGCGAATCGAGTTTCTATTAATGTAAAGAAATTTAGGCAACTCTTGAAAGTCAAGTTGGCTACAAAGTTTGCAGATAGAAAGATTATTATTGATGGAGATTCGAATATGGTAGTAGATAATTTAAAGGGATTTATCTCCCTTCCCAATAACCTCACAGTTTTTGTTGAGAACTGTCATGAAATATGTTTAATACATGGGCTGAATATTCAATACTTTCATTCCTATTGAGAAGTTGCTGATAGAGTTGTTAGTGTAGCCCATATGGGTTTGGAGCTGTCGAGGGCGGTGTTAGATGACTCTTTTCAGATTATTTGTTTAAGTAGGTGTTTGGCATAAGAGCATTTTACAAGTATTCCGTTTTTGTTGATGTATCATTTATGCCACATCAGCAATTAAATGGAATTGGGGGAGAAAATCACATTTTGCAATCTATTTTTCAAAAGGAAAAAAAAGTTTTTGCAATGATTAGTTCTAGGATTCAAGAAATGAGGGATTTCTTGAATCATTAAATTGACGATCCTTGAATCACCTTGATGATCTTGAACCACTGAGGTGATATGGCACATTGAAATTTGAAAAAGTTGACTTCTTTTCTGAATTGTTTTTAGGGAAAATTCCCGACCAATACCCTATACTTTGGCTCGGGTGACAATTTGGTCCTCAAACTTTAAAATGCAATAATTCGGTACTTGAACTTTCGAAACGCGACAATCTAGTACCGACCGCTAAAATTTTCATCCCTACGACAACACTTTTGTCTTTCTTCTCCTCTAAATATTCCATCATCTTCAGACCATAACAAATCAATTTTTTGGAGAAAAGTCTTCCTTCAACTACTGCAATTATCTTATATGAAAAAGTGGAAAAAGATAAAAGTCTTCAGCCACCATCACTGATCTCTCTCTTCCTCTCCCTCTCTCTCAAATATCAAGATAAAGCTTCCATTTCTTCTCCTCTCTTTTACTTGTAGGACTAAAATATTAATGTGTTAAGTTAAAAATATAAAAATAAGTTGTATAAAACTTGGAATTTTTTTTTGTTCTTAGCAAAGACTTCAAGCAACTTTGTGAGAAAGGCAAAGTCATTGCAAGTGTTTGTGACAGAGAGCTTGGGTATTGCAAGGGTTTTGGTCGTTGTGACAGAGAACTTGGGTCCTGTTTCATCTTCTCGTGGAAGAAGATGATGAACAATGTGTTTTATTTCTAAGGGTAATTTTGACATTTTCAAAAGTCTTAAATTGCACATGATGTCATGTGATATACATAATTGACGGTTCATTAACGATAGGTACTAGATTGTCTCGTTTCGATAGTTTGGGTATTGGATTGTTGCATTTTAAAGTCCAGGGACCAAATTGTCACTTGAGCCAAAGTACCGGGTATTGATCAAGAAATTTCCCTTGTTATTATAGGTATATTATATGCCAAATCATTTTAAATGCTTAATCAGCTTGCACCTCTACCAAATACAATTTTTTTTTTTGTGTTAAGAAAAATAGATGAAACAAAACACTTATAAGTAGGGAGTGCAAATGGATAAGATCATGACCCGATCCAATTCGAGATCCGATCCTATTTGGTTAAATTCGGATCACCCCCTCTTGGAATCAGATCGGATATTAGGATCAGATCGAAAATTGGATCAGATTCAGATCACCCCCAACCCGATCCGATATATATTATATACTTATAAATATAAATATATATAATACATATATATGTTATCTATTTATTTATAAATATATTTTTTATATTATATTTTTATAAATTTGTTATATTATGTATTCATTTTTATAAAAAACATGTATATATATGATGAAAATTATTAAAAAATACTTATATTTTTTAATTTAGTATATTTTATTTTTATTTTAATAATTCATTAATTTTTAAAGAAAACAAGTCCGATCAAATCAGATCAGATCCGAAGGTCCAACTTACCAATAGGATTCAAATTCAAATCGAGTCATATCAGATCCGACATGAGCAGTGTCGAATATATCCTTATTCGAATCTGATCCAATCCGTTTGGATCCTATAAGTAAATCTGGAAAACGAAACACTATCGTGCCAAACACCTAAATGATTAACTGATTATTGGGGAAGGGCTATCCCAGGGCCAGGGCAGGGCCAGGCTTGTGTAGCCCGAGTCTCTCTTTTTCACAAAAAAAAATAAAATAAAATAAAACATAATTATATAAAATGTTAGGTATAACCGTATAAAAGAAAAAAACAAAGGGGAGTTGGCTGGCATTAGGAGAAAGAAAAAGGGTGATAATCTGTAAAAGGACAGGGGAATGGACCCATTGCAATCATAGCCAGTGATTTTGAAAACGAGGAAGAGGAACATGAAAGCAAACAAGGCAGCTCTTTTGATGTGATCGATTTCTTCTCATTTTTTGTGATTCTGTTGGTGTATGTAACGTTTAGACAACCAGAAGTGAAGCAAGCAGCTGCCTTCCTCCAACTTCCATTTCAATTTGTTTGCTCTTTAAAGGAATTTCCATTTCAATTCAAAACCCTCCCCCCCCCCTTTTTATTTTTTCACTTTATACATCCAAACACATTCCCATAGATCTCTCTCTCTCTGTCTGATACCGAAACTCGAGACTCTCAAGCCATTCGTGGATGGACGCAATCAGGAAACAGGCCACCAGGCTTAGGGAACAGGTCGCCAAGCAACAACAGGTGCGAAACCCTAATTTCATTCTTCGAGAAGTTTCAGTTTTTATGGCGCGTAGTTTTCATTCTTAAGGATCTAAGAGAGATTTGCATATTCCTCGAGATTTCTCTGCAGAATATTCCTAATCTGTTTTCTTTTCTGCCCTCCATGTTTCTATCTTATCGAATCGATCCCTTGTGCCTGGTTATTAGTGGGGGTTGATCAGATAAATTATGTGGCGCTTCTTTTATGTAGGGCTAGAGATTGTCTGATCAACGGTATTGATTCGATGTTTAAAGGCTTGTGATTATTTCGTTCTTGTTATCGAGTTGTATTGACCATATAATGCGACTTGTTCTTTTCCTCTTCTTATATGTTCTGAGTTTGATTGAAGGGGATGAGGGTGGTGACTTTGCCCATTGATTTAGATAGTTTATGGTATTTATCTGTAAATATCGGAACTAGTTGATATGTTGAATCAATTGTATGCGAAGGTTGCGTTTGAAAAACTAAAGCATGTTTCTTATTTCTGGCATGTGAGCAGAAAACAGGAGAAAAAATGTGACTGCACTCGTAGGTTAGTCTAATCGCATTTTGGGTATTTAAGTTGTAATAGGTTGAAAAATGTACAAAATGGAGCAGTGGATAAACGTGATTTGGCTCCATCCACATGATTAAAGCAACGTGGTTATGTTAACTAAGAACTCATTTTGGCCTCCTTGTTCTTCTGCATTTAAGGATTACACGGGTGCATTGTTAAACCAGCTTTTGTAAAATAGGAAGGTTCGGTTTTGTGCCAACATTTGCCCAAATCCTGTGTCATGCACACTGATTCAGCAACGGTTAAAGAAGAACAGTAATTTCAACTTGACAACCCTTTCCATGTATTCTACCCCATCATAAGCACACCTTAGGCCATTGTTTTGAGAACATGAGACCAGAATGTGTGCTATGGGTTCTGAATTGAATGACTAAATGTGAGTTAATACCTTCTATATAAATGCAGAAACTGAGAGTTTGCACATCTTTTGTGTGCATGGGCTAAACTACATGGTGGCAAGTCAAACTACATGCTGGTTGTATATTACCTAATGAACACTCTTCATACCATAATATGTTCACTGAATCCTATATGAATTATAAACCAACTTTGCAAATTTAATCATCTATGTGTCATATTTCTTGCTTAGGACAAAAAACCATGCTTCCAGTTCCTTGCAATCACTATAACTTTTTTGAATACTAAAAAAATGTCAATTCTGAACATTGGTCAGCATAATGTCAGACAATTTTTATTCTGTTGGCTTGGGGAGGGTTGGGTGTTAGTTATACCCCTTTCCTACTTCAATCTTAGAAGGGAAAACGGAGACTAAAAATTGAAGTTGATTCCTTGCATTTTGCAAATGAAAAATGCTACTTATGACTTAAAGATAAAGAGTCCAGTTCAATTGGGTTGTTGGCAGTTGACAATGCAGTTTACCTATCCTTTACACTTCAATTTCTAGGAACCTGTGCTCTTCTGCTCCATCTACCGGAGGAAAACACACACCTTTCAGATGGGATGTCCATTCTTTGGTTCTGACATTAAGTTTTAAATTCAGATTTCTTTTGGCCTTGCTGAAATTATGTATATTTCTTCTGTTGAATTCTGCTCCAGGCTGTCTTCAAGCAGTTTGGTGGTGGGGGATATGGAGGTTCAGATAGTGTAGTTACTGATGAGGCAGAACTGCAGCAGCATCAAAAGCTTGAGAAGCTTTACATATCAACTCGTGCAGGGAAGGTTGTCCACCCATACATGGCTGTATGATTTCATCTTTTTCTTTGTCAACCTATAACTTCCTCTTTTCTTTTTATCAGCATTTCCAAAGGGATATTGTTCGTGGTGTAGAAGGTTATATTGTCACTGGATCCAAACAAGTTGAAATAGGTTAGAATGAAGTTTTGATGTCAATTTATTGTTTATCCATTTTCATTTATCAATGTTGTGTTGTACATAAACTTAAAACGTTTCAACAGGTACAAAGTTGTCAGAAGATAGCAGGAAATATGGTGTTGAAAATACTTGTACCAGTGGCAGTACATTATCAAAGGCTGCATTGGGTTGTGCACGGGCTCGTTCTCAAATGGAAAAAGAACGTGGAAATTTACTGAAATCCCTTGGCACACAGGTTAGCTCAATTTTATGTTTCCATGGTTCCATCATACTAAAAATTGAAATCATGATCCTTTGATATATCAGCCTCTTTAACTTCTAAATGGAGGAAAGTTCTATTTTCAAGCTTTCATATCTCTTACCCATTTATGGGACTAAGATTTTAAATTGTCCTAGAAACTAGACTTCCAAGTGCTTGCTACATATATAAACTTGGAAAGTTGTACAAATTATTTGCTTAATGACTTATAACTCCTATAGCTCAAACTGAAAACCTTACAAGATGTATAACAGAAGAAACTGAGATTATAGAGATCCTTTACCTCTATATGTTAAATGTTTGCTGGAATACAGCAGACGAAGAAGAAGAAGAAGAAGAGAAGAAGATTTTAGGAAGGCGGCATAAACTCTTCAATCGGCCCTACAATCTTATATAGATGATTATAAAATAATATTACATGACTGGATTAGAATGCCCCTGATTAGTGGTGGGACACCTAGACAAATAAATCAAATAAAACATTAAACAAGTTTAGGCCCAATAACTAAGGCCCAATAAGTAAGAACTTAAGACACAAATATGACTAACATAAACACTAAAAAACAGCCGAACCAACACTCCCTCTCAAGCTAAGCATGGATGTCAGTCATGTTTAGCTTGCCAAGTAAGTCTGAGAACTTCGTTGAAGCTAGTCCTTTAGTTAATACATCTGCAATTTGCATCTCGGAAGGAGTATAAGGAATGCAGAGTTCTCCTGAGACAATTCTCTCTCTAACGAAGTGTCGGTCAATCTCAATGTGCTTCGTCCTATCATGTTGCATTGGGTTATTTGCAATGTTGATGGTAGCCTTGTTGTCACAGTATAGCCTGAGAGGACACTCGACCTTTATCCTGAGCTCACCAAGAAGGGTCCTAAGCCACAACAGTTTAGCAACACCATGAGCCATAGCTCGACATTCAGCCTCTGCACTTGATCTAACAACCACATTCTGCTTTTTACTTCGCCATGTAACCAGATTTCCTCCAACAAACATGCAATACCCAGAAGTAGACTTCCTGTCTCCAACAGAGCCAACCCAATCTGCATCAGTATATGCTTCAATTTCAATTTTATTGTGTTTTTTGAACATAATTCCTTTTCCTGGGCAAGTCTTCAAGTACCTAAGAATTCTTTCCACTGCTCTCTTATGAGGAATCTTTGGAGAGTGCATGAACTGGCTAACAACATGTACAACATAAGCAATATCTGGTCGAGTGAGAGACAAATATATCAACTTCCCTACCAGTTTTTGGTATCTTTCTCTATCAAGGTAGTCCTCTCCAACAGGTTCCTGTAGACCATGGTTCTGTTCTATTGGAGTATCTGCTAGTCTACACCCCATCATACCTGTCTCTCCTAGAAGGTCAAGGACATACTTCCGCTGACATATATAGATGCCCTCTTGTGACCTAGCAACTTCAATTCCAAGGAAGTATCTCAGATGGCCCAAGTCTTTGATGTCAAACTCAGAAGCCAAGAACTCCTTTAATCTTTTTATCTCTTCCAGATCATCCCCTGTAATCACCATATCATCCACATAGACGATTAGTACCGTAAGTCGGTATTCTGTTTCCTTATGAACAAAGTATGATCTGCACCACTTTGAGTGTATCCCACTCTCTTCATGGTCCCACAAAGTCTCTCAAACCAAGCCCGAGGAGACTATTTAAGGCCATATAATGCTTTCCTCAGTTTACATACTTTCTCATCAGAGCCATAACCTGGTGGAGGATCCATAAACACCTCTTCACGTAGATCACCATTTGGAAAAGCATTTTAGCTCCCATGAGAAATTTGCAGCTAATGACAATAAGACCCAGATTGTGTTGAGCTTTGCGACTGGAGCAAAGGTCTCTTTGTAGTCAATCCCTTCCTTTTGAGTAAACCCCTTTGCCACAAGTCTGTCCTTGTATCTTTCAATGGACCCGTCCTCCCTATGCTTTACAGTGAACATCCACTTGCATCCCATAGTGCTCTTCCCTTCTGGTAGATCCACTAATTCTCAAGTCCTTGCTTTCATTAAGGCTTTCATTTCTTCATTCATAGCCTCTTTCCATCTTGGATCAGACACTGCCTTTGAGTACCTAGTAGGAACATGCACAGAGGAGAGAGTAGACACAAAGGAATAATAACGAGGAGATAAACGTGCGTAAGAAACAAATTCAGCAATGGGGTGTCGGATAGTACAAGAACGGGTAGATTTACGAAGAGCAATGGGGAGATCCAAATCAGAAGTATGAGTGATAGGATTACCTGGAGTTGCTGAGGCAGATTGATCCGAGTCTGATTGATTGTTGCCATGAGTTAGAGGGTCTTTTTTCCTTCTGTTGTAGGTGATTCTAATATCTCTCTGTTGCTTATTGGTGTCCTCAGTAACATCTGCAGCATCAAGAGTGGTAACAGGTGCAATGGGAGCCTCACTAGGTTCATCCGGGATGCTACAACTAGGAGGATCAGGAGGAGAAGATGGAGGGCCCGAGGCAGAAAGAGGCACAAAAAAGGAGGGGGAAGAAGAATCCTCTTCCATCCCACTAGTCTCCCCCTGAAGAGGATTCTGGGAGGAATGAAAATAGGAGTGAGACTAAAAAAATACCACATCTTTGGTGACATATTTCTTCTTGGTGACAAGATCATAACAGTTGTAACCTTTCTGTGTAGGAGAGTACCCTAGAAAGATCCCTTTCGTAGCCCTAGGATCCAACTTGGTCTTCTTTGGATCCTTTACATGTACAAAACACACACAACCAAAGACTCTAGGTGGAAGAGGAAAATCTGGAAGATTAGGGCAGAGGACAGAGAAAGGAGTTTTCATACCCAACACCTTGGATGGCATCCGATTTATCAGATATGATGCGGTAAGGACGGCTTGAGACCAGTAGTGCTTGGGAACCTTGTGCTGAAATAATAAAGCTCGAGCGGTCTCCAATAAGTGTCTATTTTTGCGCTCAGCAACCCCATTCTATTGAGGGGTACTAGCACAAGATGACTGATGTATCATGCCAGCATCCTCCATGAATAGGTTCAAGGATCTTTCAAAATATTCTGTAGCATTGTCTGAACGGAATTGCTTAACCTTCTTGTCAAATTGAGTTTCAATCATTTTACAAAATGCCATGGTTATCCGTGGCACTTCATCACGTCCTTTTAACAAGTAGATTCATGTGCATCGTGAGTAGTGATCAATAAAACTGATAAAGTAACGAAAACCATCCACAGAAACAAGGGGAGACAGAATGGACCAAATCAAAATGAGCTTGAATTTCATTACTAGAAATTGGATAAAGAGTTCTACATTGTTTTGACAACTGACACACTTCACAAACTAAACTTTGACTTGAAATACCCTTGAATAATTCAGGAAACAACCCTTGCAATGATGAAAAAGGTAAATGACCTAGTCTAGCATGCCACAAGTGTAACCTAGCTATTGACTCCTCGTTATTCTGACTACTGATAGCAGATGATTGTAAGGACGAATTTATGTCTGCATCAAAATAGTAGAGGCCTTCACACTCATGACCGCTCCCAATCGTTCTCTTCGTCAATCTGTCCTGAAAGACACAATGAGTAGGAAAGAAAGTTATGCTACAGTTTAAATTCTTGGTAAGCTTCGAAACAGATAAGAGATTGGAAGTAAGATTGGGAACATGTAGAACATACTTAAGAGAGAGGTTATTGCTTAGGTCAATTCCCCCTTTCCCAAAGATGGTGGAAAGGGAACCGTTAGCAACTCTCATCTTATCTTGGCCAGACATCAATTGGTAAGAAGAAAATAAAGAGGACATGTGTGTCATGTGGTCAGTTGCACCGGAATTAATAATCCAAGAAGTAGAGTCTATAGAACTAGTTGTATTATAAGCAGAGACAATACCTGATCTGGCAAGAGAGGTGGAAGCAAGGGAATTAGTCCTTAGACGGGTTAAGGCCCGGCTAAGGACCTCTATCTCATCAGCAGTGAATTCCAAGGATCCGGATGTGAAGGAATTAGCAGTCTGTCCCATGGGAGAAGATGCAACTGTAGATGTGTTCTTCGAGCTATCACCACTGTGACTAGTAACATGATTCCCGCTTGCTGTTTGATTTTTCTGGGGCTTCTTGCCTTTCCTTAACGCAGCTGGTTTCAGATGAGGATAAAGAACCCAACAAGTCTCTTTTACATGCCTTTCACTACCACAATGAGAGCATTTAAGATGTCTTTTGTCTGAATGCTTGCTCCCCTTTTGGTTTGAAGAAATCAGGGCTGAATGTTCAACAGGCTGTTCGGCTGGTTGTGTTTGAGTGTCAACTTGCATCTCTTTCCTCCTAACCTCTTCATTCCTTACTAGGTAATAGACATGATGTAAATCTGGCATTTCATCCCTTCCCAAAATTTGAGACCTTATGCTCTCAAACATTAGGTCTAATCCAGCCAAGAACTTAAAGGCTCTACCCTCTTCAATTTGTTTATCATGCCTCTCCTTGTCTTTTGCATTCTCCCAATCAAGAATAAGATGATGATCAAGTTCTTCCCATAGTCCTTCTAGGGTTGCAAAATACGTGGCAACTGTCATATCTCATTGTCTCAATGCAGCAATGTCTTGGTTCAGCCTATAAATTCTGGCATTGTTCTTTCTCTGTTCATAAGTTTTAGAGACTTTCTCCCAAATCTTGGCAGCAGTAGGAAAGTGTTGAACAGTCCTGGCCACTCTTGAAGTCATCGAAGCAAGCAGCCAGGACATAACAGTAGCATTTTCCTTACGCCATAGTGCATACTCCACACTACTCACTACAAGTTCCTTCTTCTGTCCATCTAGATAACTCGCAAGTTCCCGGGAAGTAATGAAGAGCATGGATGAAACAGACCATTCTCTGAAATTGTATTCATCCAACAATACACTGGTGATCTGCAAGCTGTGCAGATTTGGATTTTCCAGATTAGGAGACCTCCCACCAGTTCTATGATCCCTAGAAGACACTTCTCCCGATATTGAAGACATCTCCTTCCTCTTACAGTGATCACAATTGAAAAAACTTGGTACAAAGAACACTATTCCAGACTTACCGAAGCTGTTGCAGGTCTGAGAACCCCTTGTAACAGGTCTGAAACCAAGGACAATCCACCTCTGTACTGTGCTAACTCTTCTGGACTAGACTGGGTTTTGACTTCTGCTGTAGTAGACTGTGATCACCCGTACGATCTGTACTAGGACTGTCGAAGTCAGTCCTTCCACCTAGATCTGTTCCACACAGATCTCTCTTAGCAGCCAAATGGCTACTACCTGCTGCAAGGTGTCTTGTAGGGCATCGGTTGCTGGAACAAACTCCCCTTGGGCCCTACAACCAAGGGAAACCCTAGATACAGACCTTGTTGTGTTCTACGGTCAGCCCTAGGGTTTCTTCACAGCGACCAAGATAGGAGAGAGAGAGGAGAAAGAAAGGAATAGGGAAGAGCAGAAAAGGGCGGCGGCTGTAATCAGACAGACGGATTAGTGCTCTGATACCATGTTTGCTGGAATACAGCAGCCGAAGAAGAAGAAGAAGAAGAGAAGAAGATTTTAGGAAGGTGGCATAAACTCTTCAGCCGGCCCTACAATCTTATATAGATGATTATAAAATAATATTACATGACTGGACTAGAATGCCCCTGATTAGTGATGGGACACCTAGACAAATAAAACATTAAACAAGTTTAAGCCCAATAACTAAGAACTTAAGACACAAATATGACTGATATAAACACTAAAAAACAGCCGAACCAACATTAAACATTAATACATGTAAAATTGTTTAGACCAGATGTTGCATCTATTCTCAGTTGACTATCCATTTTATTCCCATTTGTTGTTTCCATTCTCTGTTAAATATCACCCAAGAGGTGACAACCCTATCCAAGGTGCTTCTGTGGCTAATACAGACGGAAGCACATAGGTACTAGCAAGTTCTTATTTGGTATTCTGATGGAGTTTCTGATCTTTGGCATAGCTATTACTATTCTTGATTCTCATAACTGATTCATGTATTTTTCAACCATTGGATTGCTCAGGTTGCAGAACCATTAAGAGCAATGGTAATGGGTGCTCCACTGGAGGATGCTCGGCATCTTGCTCAACGATATGACAGAATGCGACAGGAAGCTGAAGCTCAGGTTATATTAGATGTGTCTGTTTTCCTTTTGGTTGACAGGATCTATCTGGTCGTCTATGATATTTTGACCTATTGGATTGATAAAGCTTTCGTTTTTTATGCTTTGATCTAACTTTCATAGTTTCTTTTGACTTGGTATTCTACATGCGATTCATCTTGCAATATTCTGCTGCAACTTATAATTCTTCTTTAACTCTGTCTCTCTACCTAATATTTAAAACAAAGGAATGAACAAACAAACAAAGGAAGAGAAAAGAAAGTTGGCTGCATCTTGAATTTATTTTAGTTTGAATGGCTTAACATAATTCATGGTTCATTCCCTGCTACAAGCTCCTTGTTTTCTTCTGATGTTGAACTTCTATAGGCTATTGAAGTCTCCAAACGTCAAGTGAAATTAAGAGAATCTGGAGGGAATCCTGATATTGCCTCAAAGCTGGAAGCTGCTGAAACCAAGCTGCAAGAATTGAAATCAAACATGTCAATATTGGGAAAGGAAGCTGCAGTTGCAATGGCTGCAGTTGAAGCCCAACAACAAAGGTTAACGCTCCAGCGGTTAATTGCCATGGTAATGCATTTGATTTTTTTTTCTCTATCAGTGCACTATGCACATTTTTCATTTCAAGATTTGTAGTAAATTTGGTTTATAAGTTCATTATTTTTCCTATTTTTATTCTGCACTGAAGGTGGAAGCAGAACGTACTTACCATCAGAGAGTCCTGCAGATACTTGATCAACTTGAAGGAGAGGTATGGGACCTCAGGTCCTCATTAAGAAGCCCTCCAACAATACATACATCTTTTCTATTGTGGCTAAATCTATACAAATACATATACACATACATACACATACATACACATGTATATGGATTTAACTTTGTGCGTTCACAACACACATTCAGAAAAGAAAAAAAAATGCTTCAATAAATGAGAAAATTTACTATGATGTGCTGCAACTGGCAGATGGTATCAGAACGCCAACGAATCGAAGCTTCTCCTAACCCAACTATGGACAATTCCATGCCACCACCTCCATCATATGAAGAAGTTAATGGTGTGTTTGCTTCTCAAACATATGATGGTTCAACAGACAGCATGGGATACTTTTTAGGAGAGGTAACTTCTCTTTATTTTGTGCATTAGTTACTGCAAAAAATTCTTTGTAGGCTTTATAATGGTTAGTTGATGTCTATTTTCTTCTAACTTCTGTTTCCTTTGTCATTTTATCCTAGGTTGTGCATTCATACCAAGCTGAATCAGATGTGGAGTTGACTTTGTCAGTTGGTGACTATGTTGTTGTCCGAAAGGTTTTTCATTCCTCCTTTTCATCATTATTCTATTTGATATATCTTCAAATGCATATGCTTTATTAACCCAGTGGTTTGAAATTCTAAACTATGAGGCAAGGTGTTTTGTTCACATGATGAATGGAATATAAACCTCACAAAAACACAAGCTGGTTGAATAAAGTGTGTATGTGCTTCAGGAGTGTTGTGCTATTGCCTTGTAACTTTAATACTGCAGGAAATTTCGGTTCAAGTTCAAAGCACCAAAAGAATGAGCAGGACAAAGGGAACTTAGGCTCCGTTTGGTTTGTGGGATGGGAAGAGAGAAGAAAAGGAACATTTTCGAATATTCTTCCCTTTTTTTTTTTGATAATTGAAATAATTTTATTAATCAGCAATAGACAATATATATATTCGAATATTCTTCCCTTCCCATGTTTGGTTTGTGGCATGTCACTATTGTCATGAGATGGGATGGGAGAAAAGGTGGGATTACAATTATCAATTCTTGAGAAGTGGAGTCCCACCATTTTAGTGTGAAACAAGTGGGAAAGGAGGGGGAAACTTGTCTAACACAAAAACGCCTTTCTTTTAGTATTTTTAAGAGTTAATACTTGACCAATAACTCATTAATAAATTATTAATTATTTAGTAATATTAATAGAATAATTTAATGAAAATTATGTAACAAATAAATAAAAAGAAATAATTAATCAATTAAAAACAATTTAACAATTAATAATAAAGTATTAAATAAAAACAAAATTATTAAGTAATTAAAAATTATTTAATTATTAATTTATTTAATAAATAAAATATAAAAATGTTAATTAATTAACAGCAATTAATAATACAAATTAAAAGTTATAAATTAATTCCTAATGATTAATGATTAATTAATAATAAAACACAAAATAATAAAAATAATATTAATTAATTAATTAATTATCGTTATTGGGTTGATTTTTCCACTATTTTTCCTTTTGCAACCAAACAATGGATCATGAAAAGTTTCCATGGTTCCTTCCATTTTCCCTATCTTAGCCCATCCCACCAAAACCTTCCCTCAAACTAGGGGTGCAAATGGATCGCATCATGATCTGATCTGATTCGAAGTCTGATCCTATTTTGTCATATTCGGATATCCCCATTTTGGATCTTTGGATCGGTTAATAGGATCTGATTAGAAATTGGATTGAATTCGGATCACCCCTATCTGATCTGAGAGGATCCTATCCGATATATGTTATTTATTTATTTATATAAATACATATAACACATATATATGTTATTTATATTGCATTTTTGTAAATTTGTTATATTCTTTATTTTTTTTTACAAAAAACATGTATATTCATGATGAAAATAGTTGAAAAGATACTTGTATTTTTTGTTTTTCTTTATTTAAATTGTTATATTTTATTTTTTAATAATTTATTAATTTTTTAAAAAAATTAAACTGGATTGGATCAGATCCGAGTATCCGACTTACTCATCGGATTCGAATTCAAATCAATGTTTGTAAGATTTGATCGGATCGGATCCTGCTGTTCATAGTATTGGATTGGATTCGGATATACCCCGATTCGAATCCGATCTGATCCGTTTGTATCCCTACCTCAAACCAACTGGCATTAGGTTAAGTTTTGAGAAATTATTTTCTTTCTCTCCAATCAAAAAATATATATTTTTTCTCATTCTTTAATAGAAGAAATGGCTTTAGCATGGGATCGCTGATAATTTAGCAAAGCAAGTGGTTTATAGGGAATCTTTGTATTGGGCTCAATTGTAATCTGTTTCGAAGTCCTTGTCAGAGGCTGCACCTCGCTCCTCTCCAAGGGTTGATTGTATTGTATTTGTATGTATATGTTGATTTTCATTAATATGGTAACTGTTCTTTTTGTTATGTTTTAGTTGGTATTTTTTGTTAGTTATTGAACCTACCAGGGTTTACTTACATTAGTAATCCTTATTTGACTTAACCAAAAAAAAAAGAAATTTGAATATGCATATATTTTTTATTTTCATATTTTCCTTAAAGCTATATGACATTCTCATGAAATTCTGACATCTAATTTGTTTCAGTCATTTAGAGGTGTTTTCCCACTTCAAGGGTATGCTTAATAATGCCTCACTCTTGACTCTTTTAAGCCTCATGAGCCCGCCATTCTTCATATCTGCACCATGGCACTTTGACTGTGATGAGTGTCGTGGACAGTGGACTTGTGGTAAAATTAGGGTTTTGGAGAAAAGTGATGTTAATACACTGGGGACCTTCTATGTTAACAAATATTTTAAGCATGATTGTCGATTTGTAGCATCCCGTATAGGAGAAAACTTTTTCAATGCACATCTTTAGATGCCAGTTTGTTTCTATAAATCTGGTGATATCATGGAAGACTGAACTAATGTGAGGGAACTCTAACATCTATAGCTCTTTCATACCAGCATGATTAACTTGTCATGACATCAATGCCAATACTTGTCTTGGATCTTGTTCTCTTTCATTGGTTGTTTTCTCAGTTTCCACTGCCTTCTCTATCATGACATAGCAATCCAATCTGTTCATTTTGAACATTCATGGAAGGGCAATTTAGAAGGAATGTATTATAGCATGATCATAGTAAATTGATAAAAAAATTGATCTTTATTAAAAAATAAAAACAGTTTTAGAGGAACCAAATTACAAGCATTTCATTCCATGATGATGTACTTTATCTAGCATCAAGACCTGTTGTTTTTGAACCCAAGAGACTCCAAAAGGCTATTAGACTGGAAATCTGTGTAATAAGAAGATAAAGGGGGATCTAGGCATGGGGAGATTGAGGGATAGGAATTCAACACTTTCAAGGAAATGGTTATAGAAGTTTCAGATAGACTTGGACAAGCTTTGGCATAACATGGTGGCAAGCATTCATGAGAGACATACTAACAGTTGGGATGCTGATTTAGATGCAAAGTCATCTGCTTCTCCTTGGATATTAGTGTTGATTTACTCCCTTGATTCCTAAATCATACTCAGTTTTTTACTCTGGGAATAAGGTCAAGTTTTGGGAACATACTTGGTAGGGAGATGGATCCTTAAAAGAAAGCTACCATGATCTTTATTCTATCTCCTCATTCAAAGGTAGACCCATCTCTTTTCTTGTCTCCCCTTTCCAGTTGGCCTTTATTGGGATTTCGGTTTTAGGAGGGGGCTTAGAGATCTTGAAGTGCCTGCTGCTATGGATTTTGTTAGCTCTAGAGACTTTTTCTCTTCCTGTGTGTTCTCTTGTGCTTCCTTCTTCCATATCCTCAACCATGTTCTCACACCTTTTCTGTAAAGGAAATTTGGGTTAAACCTATACCACCCAAAAGTAGGGCTTTTTGTTGGCAGTATCACCAAAAAATAAACACTTAATATATGTTGCAAGAAAAAAGACCTCACTGGTGCTTATCTCTTCATGTCTGCTCTTTACAAATTTATGTTATGCAAGTGGGGAATCTATACACCCTCAATTCTTCTCCTGGTAGTTTGTGGCTGGTGTTTGGGAGTGGATATTGACCTTCGGACTTGGGTGGAGAGAGCCAATAGATGTTGAGTCCCTCTTTAAGAGCTCTTTCTTCCCAATGATCGCTGGGAGAGCCAGGGTGATGTGAAGATACTTTCAGGGCAGCAATCCTGATGGTGATAGGGGAGGAAAGGAACAACAGGTTATTCAAACATAAAAACAGAACCTTTGGAAGCGATGAAGAAAAATATACAAATCAAGGCTGTGCATTGCATAAAAACATTCAGGCTTTGGAGAATTTTCAATTTATACTTTGCTAAGTTGAGGTGTAATAGCAGTCACTCCCCTCCAAAGTGATGCAATCTCTTTGCATTGGTCCCCTCCAGCATCTGATGGAGTTAAATTATACTTTGATAGATGCAGCTCGGGTAACCCAGGAGTATCTTGAATAGGTGGTGCCATTAGAGATCACAATGGGGGCATCATGGCACCATTTTCAGGCATTGTAGGAATAGAAAATTGAATTAGGGCTGAGCTGTTGGCAGTTTTGCATGGCCTAAGAATGGCAATGACTCTAAAGTTGAGGAGTATTATAGTAGAGGGGGACTCAAAGGTGGTAGTGCAATGACTGCACAAAACAAGCAAGGCCCTCAGCAATATTGGTATCACTTGAAGGAGCTGAGAAACTCAGCAACTGAAGTAAATGCAAGCTTCACTTAGATTTATGCCTTTATGGATCAGCAAATGGGCTAGCCAATGCAGTGGCTAGATTTTCTGAGGTAATCTGTTGTAAGATTGTAAGAAACTAAATGTAAGGTGAGGGAAATTGCCTTAAAAGAGTGAATAACACTCAATCTTCGGGGATGCTTGGCATTCTGTACATATTCATTCTTCTTAATATAAATAAACGTTCACAGTTACCAATCAAAGAAAAAAATAAAAAGAGCTCTGTTATCGACAACTGATTGTGAAACAAACTGGCCATAAGTTCTCATTTGTGACTTTAGTTCCTATATTCCACATAGACCTGTTCATGGGCCTGTCTCGGGTTGAGCTTTTTTCAAAATCTGAATGGGCCCAGCCCAAAGTGCAAGCCTAAAGCAGTGTAAAATGTTCATGGGTGCCAGCTTTCAATGAACAGGTCTAATTCCAGGCTAGACTTGAATTGTCTCACCATCCTGCTCATGTCATAAACATCATAAATGAATTAATAAAATAATCAGAAATGAATAATTTTTCTTTAGTTCTTTCATTTCTTAAGTTACGTCCTCTAAAACAGTGCAAAAAGTTATCCTTGAAGCATTAAAAACAACCTAGAATTCATTCTTCAATGCCTAGAAGTATTTCTTTCTTCTATTACAATTCTTTTCTGTGTAATAAGCAAATTGTTTGATGGACCAGAATTAGCTTGAGGGATGGGTGGTGGGTTTATATAATTTTCTCATGTTTCATGAACTCTTCTAAATCAATTACTCCTGAGTCCCCAACTATTCCCAAAATTTGTAGTTGGTGTCATGCTTGTAGTGCAGCATGATCTCTACAAGCACCCCACACCCATTTACTTGCATGAGATGAATTTATGTCTATAATGCAGTAGAATTTTTAGGTGCCAAATATAAGAACACTTTTTACATTTATTTATATTAATCTATAGGTATTTGACAAAAATAATGACATCCAACTCTGCAAGCCAATATAGTCCTTACTGATATGCTGAAACGAATTATTTTTTAACAGTACTCAATTACTGCCAAGTATATAAACTATGTTATGGGACTTGGTTGTTTTATTACCACCATGGCCTTGCCAAGAGTGCTAGAGAGGTTATGTTGATCCAACTGATGAAAAGTTCAAGTAGACTGATCAAGAGAGAGAGAGAGAGAAGAAGAAGAAGAAGAAGAAGAAGAAGAAGAAGAAGAGTTCAAGTAGTGGTGGTATCTTAAAATCTGAATATACTCTTGATTTGCTTGCAAAAATTGTTTAAGAAACATGTTTATTAACAGCCATCTATGTTAGCCGGTTAGTGCATGCACATGTTCATTAACGTCCCATGTTTATTACTTCAACGCTCCATGTCCATGTTTCTAGACTTCTGGCATTTGCTAGAACCAAACTTTGTATCTATGTTGAAATGCCATGTTCAGATAATTGCAATTTGCAAATCTGACAAGCTGTGCCTTTGTCAAATTCTAGTTTTACACTAATGAATCATGATAAACCTAAAGCCAATTACTTCAATTTCGTACTTACCTAGATTGGAGGCTACCATCTTTGGATTTGTTTTGGTCAATTGTAGCACATGTCATGAATGTGTATAACTGGTTATGGATCTCACCCTGTTATTTTGACAGGTGTCAAACAATGGTTGGGCTGAAGGTGAATGCAAGGGTAAAGCTGGTTGGTTCCCATTTGGATACATTGAAAGACGGGAACGTGTTCTTGCAAGCAAGGTTGCTGAAGTGTTTTAGAAATATTGCCAAGTTGGGTTTTGAACGCAGGTGAAGCATTGTAGGAGTGTATTTGTTGCATTTGACATACTCAAGAGTAGAGCTTCTTTCACTCTTGCAGAGAGAATGGGAAACCTACTTTTGGCATGTGGTATGAGAGTGTATAATATTCGGTTTACTCTTATGAATTTTTTTCATATGCTCACCCTTTGTTAACGAGAGAACTCCACTCTTACCTCCTTATACAAATGATGGATCAATGAGTGAAGGAACATATATTTGGTTGTTTTCTTCCCGCTCGTTGCATCATTTCCGGTGCTTTGTGTATCACTTTAATTATAAGAAAATTGATATTCTGGAACTGCGGTCTGCACTTATTACTATATATTTTCATCTGTCACAAACAAGGAAAAGCAGAAACGGTTTTAAAATTTTAAAAGGGAAGTAACAGTCAATTGCTTGCTTAGAGAATGGTCATTTTGTTTGTGGGTATGGTTTGGATCGACTAATTTATGCATGCAAAATTCATTTTAATCTCAGGAAGGTTCTCTTGAATTTGATTCTCCACGGTGCGTTGACAGTTGACACTGCTACCAAGTACGGAGATGGTCTATAGTGTACTAGGTCACGTTTCACTATTTTCCACTGTTCACTTTCCTTATATCTCTTATGAATCACTTTGCTTTAAAATTTCTCTTCCTTTTATTTTCATAACTAACAAGAATAAATTAGACTTGTGTTGTCTACATGTCAAGTTGATGAAAGTAGCAAATTAGCCTAGTAAAAGATTGATAACTTACACCAACTAAATCAATGCCATTCAAATTGAACAATTTAATATAGAAACAAGTCCTGGTGATTTGATTGACAAGTCATTATACAAATCATATTGCAAATCTAGCAGAAATGAAATTATAATTAGGGTTGTTCACAAATAAATCCAAACCGACCAATCAGGCCTGACCCAACTCGAGTTGGCTGGTTTTTTTTTTTACTACTGGTCGGTTTTGGGTTGCAAAAATGAACAAATCGATAATTTAGTTCGGTTTTGGTTTTCATATGTGAAAACTGAAACCGAATCGAGTTATGTGAAAAAATATATATTCTGAAAAAATATCTGTTAAATATAGATATTTTAGTTTTAACTTTTAAATAATAAATATATATATATATATATATATATATATATATATGAAAAAATATATATTCTTAAATATATCAGATATATATTTCCAGAAATTAGAAAATATATATTTCGATATATTTGTATATATGTTTTGGTTTTAAATATATATTTTCAGAAAATATATTCTAAAATATTATATATAATATTAGCACTTTGACTTCATGTGCATTGTGCAAGTTTGGAGTTGGTTGAAACCCAAACTGACTCAAACCGATTCAAATCAATTATGTTGGTTTTACTTAATAGAGGGTCGGTTTCGGTTTGATTTATAGGTAACCCGATCAGGTTGAGTCGGTTGAAAAATCACTACTAAACCGACCCAACCCGACTGGTGAACATCTTGACTGGATTGTTTAGATCTTAAAATAAGACCTATTTAAATGTAGTGGGGTAAAAGACATAAAAGAATTAAACATGCCCTCCATTATTAAAACATTAAAACCTGCTAATATGTGACATCACTTGACCCATTAAAATTTATTAAAACCCTGTTTTGCCCTTTGATGTCCTGCTAATAGCCGATAACTAGTGTAAATTGAACCTGAGTTGGAAGAACACAGTTGACCAAGGAACTGTCCGAATGGGGTCAATTCAGAAAATCCCTCCCCCAAGTAGGAATGGCAACAGGGTGGGGCACCCCTTTCCTGTAGTCAAGATGATCTGCCTTATCTCAGCCCCCTCTCTGGTGGCGGCGGGGCAGGGCACCCACTCCCTATCAGGGATGCCTGAATTTTTCCCATTTCGAGGCAATCATCTAAAAATAATCCAGTTGGCGGATATTTTATAAATAGGATTATGAAAATTTAGAGGTATTTTAGAAATTGAATTATAATAGTTTAGGGGTACTTTAGAAATGAAATTATAGAATTTTAGGATTTTAAGAATTTAAGAAAAACTTGAAAATATTTTAAAAATCAATATTAAATTTATGGTATTTTATTAATTTATCATCGGGTTTGGGGACTTATATGTAAATCCTGTTCTCGCCCCCCAATTCAGGGCAAAATTATTTTTCCATGCACATCTCGTCCTTGTTTAAGATCAGGAAAAACCTGCCTTGTCTGAGGAGAGACGGGTCCCAGTTTTACAAGGAAAATTGTCATCCTTACCCCCAAGTGGGATAACAGTGTAATGTGTGCACCAAATAATTGGATGGTGACCATTGAAGATCATGGTCATGATAATCAATTATCATTTACCCAAACACAATAGAAAAATTCTTAGTACCGTATGGAGGCTCCTCACTTCTCCAACCAAACTCTCCTTGTACTTAATTCTGCTTCTTCAGTGTTTCATTATAAGTTTTGAATCTTTGATGTTGATTGCAGAACTTTATTATACCACCTTATTCCCTGATTTTAATTCTACAATCGAATAGGTGAAGTTATCAAGTCCAAAAGCGTATACTGTGAATATATTGTGGATGAGACCGTTTTTTTTTTTTTGGTCCCATCCACAAAATAGTACGGATAGGGACAATTCATAACTCAAATTTATTCATAACAACATTTTACCGTGGATAGACTACACCATGGTGTAGACAGTTTGTAGGAAGGATTCAGTGTAATACACATGTGTTAACATCGGCCTAATTACCCTCGTTTTTGTTAATCTTTTAACATATTTTCATTTATAATTAAATTCATTTTTAAATTATTTATTGCTAAAGATAATATTATAATGATTTTTCTTAACATTAAACCAATTTTAATTATTTTTATTATAATTTTTTGTTCATTAAAATGGTTTTGTACAATTACATAAATTCATATTATATACATTTTTTCTTCTAATAATTGACATAAATGGAAAATATATTTATTTTATATTTATTGGTAATTATGCATTGGTGTTTTATTTTTCTATTATTATTTTAAATTATTTTTGGATTAAATTATGTTTTGCTATTCATGATCAATCATGTATTTCACAAACTATATATGAGATGTATAGAATCAACAAGTGTGGTGCATAACAATCTGTGGGTGTGGATAGTTTCTGTCCATGCAATTCTATCCATAATTCAGAATAAATATAGATGGTGGTGTGGTGTGGATTGGGTAATGAATAGTAACAATTTTTGTATTAGATAGCCATATATCAATTTAACCTCAACTAGTTATGTTATTGCACTTGTAAATAGGGCTGCCGACGAGTTGGCTCTAGTTTGGGACTGCTATGGGACTCATTTATTATTATTATTTGGGACAAAATCACAGATCAAAACCCTTTTGATTGTACTGATATCTATAATTATTTATGTTAATAATGGTTTATAACTTCATTTTTGATAATACAACATTAAACAAAAGACGACAAAATAATACATTGTTTATATAGGGGTGGAGCTAGGGGGTGGCAGAGGGGAGCCATGCCACCCCCATGCCTTGAAAATCCCCATAATAGCTATTTAAATTCCACATATATTTTTCCTCTCCTACCCATGTTTCCTATCTTTTGGCCTCCCTATCCATGCTTATTATACTTTGGTCTCCCCTAATAAAAATCCTAGCTCTGCCCCTTAACCAAATTATCTTATATATTATCTATCAAATATCCTGACATAAATATAATAAAAATACAAGAAAATTAGAACACCTTTATATATTATTAGCTCAATAATCGGTTTGAAACAAGCAAGAATTAGAACTAATATAATAGGTCCCATGACAACCCTGCTTGCAAATTTTTCCTCTGCTTTAGACAAGTCAAACCGGCTTAAATTAAATATACCTTCCCACCAATTTTATTTTTAAGGACAGTAAGATTTGCAAGGTGATGTTCGAAGGTGGTGGTCCTGTTTCATGCCTTAATGAATGACAGAATTGTCTTTTATTTCATTTGAAAATCTCATGATATATTCAAAGAGTTCGAATCAGCACCCTACGAGGTTGATTGCTTCCTACAACATTCCATAATACATTCCCGCTGTGTATTGAGAACATCTCCCGATGATAATCCCAGAAATGACAGAATTGTCTTTAATTTCATTTGAAAATCTCATGATATATTCAAAGAGTTTGAATCAGCACCCCACGAAGTTGCCCCCCACAATATCCCACAACACATTTCCGCTATGTATTGAGAGCATCTCTCCGTGATAACATCACCATTTCTGAGATTATCATCGGGAGATATTCCCAATACACAGCAGGAATGTACTGTAGAATGTTATAGGAAACAATCTTGTGGGGGCTGATTTGGTCTCATATTCAAGTCTTTAGGAAACGTCAAGGATTGCCAGGGTGACTGGCCCCCACCAGGGCTCTAACCCACACTGCGTCGGTCAGAGTAGTTGTTTTGGACCATTGACCAGGTTTAGGGAACCCGAAACTCAATAAGCAGAGACGGGGTGGGATGGTATTTGTCCACCTTGCCCCAAGCCCGCTCCCCGGCGGTAGTTAATATGTTATATATTATTTGTATAATATGTCATTTTATATATAAATATTATAATATTAGTTCACATTATGTATTTTATTTATATATTTGTATACAATCTGTTTTTCTAAAAAAATAGATTTATATGTATAAATGTAGAGGTATATATCAAGCCATGCCGAACTTAGGGTTTCAGGGGCCAAGCTGGTATGGTACAACGATCGGACAGTGTAAGCTATGCCACCTTCAGGTCCACGGACTAACACGGCACGACGTGGCATGGGCCATATATATACATCTGTGCTTCTGCTGTTTGTGTGATTCAGCCTTCATGTCGTTATTCCTGGGCTTGCTAGGTTGGGGAGCCCAGTGGGCCTGAAAAAAAAAAACGCTCCCGACGGACGGGTAATACATCGTGGTCCTATCATAAACATTCCTAAATTAGAGGAACACGGAAGTTGAGTTACAAAATCAGGCAAGCAACGGGAATACACATCTGCGCCGCATTGCACATCCCAACCGTTTATTGGGAACATGTCCTAATGCACGCTGAGATGTGTATGTGGGGCGCAGATGTTGAGAACTCAAGCAACGAACGGTCGAGGACTGGAGACCGGGACGAGCAAGACAAAAAACGACTGAAGGGTGAAGGTTGTGGCGTTGTGCCTTGGAAGCTTCTCCCTCCTCCTTCTCCTCCTTCTAAACGGGGCCTACATCGACATCCATGTTCATGGAATTGTTGCTCATCACACGTTCATCTCCAGCCTCCATAACGAGTTAACGACCACGCTGCACACACCATTAACGAAACACCAAAGCATACCGACGACGAAACTCGCTCGTGCTTCCGACTCTTTGCTTTCCATCTATCCCATTTGCTCCTCCCTCTCTCGCTGCTGATGCTGCCTACTCTGTTCTCTTCTGTATCCCTATAATTCGCAAATGGACTTGAAAACCCTAGCTCTCCCTCCTCATTTCCCTTCCCTTCGAGGTCCTCTTAATAGACGATTCTCCTCTCCTTCTACGCTTTTCAATCCATTTGTTTCTTCTTTATGTTCTCCCCCTTCTTTTCCTCTCCTTCACCGGCTTGTAAGTGCTTCGTCATCCAGAACGAACCGTCGTTGGTTCCGAGTTGCTTGCATTAGCCATGGTCAGGGAGATGTCAAGGAGAAACCAAATTGGGCGACTGATGATGTCCAAAGCGTCGTTCCGATTACTCCGGTGGAAGAGGAAAGCATGGAAGTTGTTCATAGGGGGCACGAGGAATTTGGTGCTAACGACAGCATTTGGAGACAAATGAAGGAGATTGCCATGTTTGCAGGGCCGGCGACCGGGCTATGGGTATGTGGGCCCCTGATGAGTCTCATTGATACGGCAGTCATCGGCCAAGGCAGCTCTGTGGAGCTTGCTGCCTTAGGTAGTAGCACTAGCATTTTGGGGTTGCCAGCTCGCATTTTATAGTTCTCAATTTCTTTAATATGTGCTGCGTGCATTTTGCTTACTCTTTGTTTGGACAAATCGTGGGTTTCATTGGCAGGGCCTGGCACGGTTGTTTGTGATTATCTGGGTTATGTGTTCATGTTCCTTTCTATTGCTACTTCCAATATGGTCGCCACCTCTCTTGCGAAAAAGGTCAGCTTTTTATTAATATTCTTACTTTAGAGTCCCGTTTTAACTGCTCTTAACTTTTTTTTTTCCTTACCATTAATTAGAATTAGTTCTCTTCTACCACACACACACAAAAAAAAAAAGGAATTAGTTCTCTTAGGAATTTACCATCAAGTTTTTCTTTCTTTTTTTTTTAAATTTGTTTAGACGTCTGAATTTGCTTACAGGGTTAATGCAATTTTATGGATGTGGAATTAGTTTTTGTTGCTTCAGACTGTTACCTGAAGGCTAAGGAGAGAAGCTACTGGGTTGGAAAATAGGCTCACTTGCGTTTGTTATTTGTGTAGATTAAGTAAATCAAATGGTCATGATTCATGATATGGATTATATATAACAAAGAGACACCTGCTCTTAATATATCGTTAAAATCAGCTGTCATTTGTCTGTTGCAGCTATAATACGTGAGAATGCAATCCTCGACATAAAGGCCCTTCCCTAATATGTTGGTCTAAGAGCTTTCTATAACAAAAGATGCAACCTTTTGAACCTCTTGTGGAAAGCCTTCTAAATCTTCCATTTATTAACCCTTAGGGGAGTTGGGCAATGAATTTGTCATGGCATGATGGCAAGCAGATGGAAAGCCTTCTTCTTCTTCTTCTTATTTTTTGCAGACTATGAAGTGCAATACATATAAAGGAGGTGTTTGGAACCAATGCTGTTTTCCTAAAAAATGGCAACACATCAGTGCCACGATGGTGTTTCATGGTTTGAAGACACGCTCTCTGTTTGGTTGGTGTTTTCCCAAATAACACTGAAAAAACAACTAAGCCTAGGAAGGAAACCAGGAAGGCGTGGTCTGAGAAAATGCCAAAAAGGGTGTTTTCTCATTTTCATACCATTACTAGCAACAGTTAGCTGATGTGGTGATGAAAAACACTTAGGTGACAGCAATGGAACCAAACAAAGAACATTTCCGTTTTCTGAGAAAACAACATACTGTTGCGTCACCATTTTCTTAGATGTTAGTGTATAACAAAGCATTCTAGAATTCTTGAACTAATCGAGCATTCTAGAATTCTTGGACCGATTGTCCAGTTGGCCCACTTATCTTGCCACTTGTTCAGTCTGTTGAGACAGTTAGCATATATTTATAAATACTTGATTAATGAAGTGAAAATAATCAATTTGCTCTGCTCACTTTGATACCTGTTCACATGGTATCAGAGCGGTAACAGATCCTGTTGTGTTCACCACCACTGTAAGTCTGTCCTGATCAGAGCGGTAATGGCTCTGGTTTCGATCCTGCTCAACGAAGAAAATTACTTGTGGTGGCAATGAGCTATGAGAATCGCCCTCTGAGCAAAAAATAAAATCTGCTTCATCGACGGATCATTACCCCGACCGGTGATGGCTTCAACAGAAGAGAATCTCTGGTTAAAATGCAACGCCATGGTTGCATTTTGGATATATAATTCACTGCCAAAAGATATATATGGCAGTGTAGCTTTTGTTGAATCGGCCTTTGAAATATAGAAGGACAAAGGAGCTTGAAGATCAATTTTCTCAAGGTGATATACCTCACATCCACCAACTCAAGAAAGATCTGGAGAACTAATTACAATGGCTTACTTCACAAAATTAAAGACCCTGTAGGACAAATTGGCGGCAGTGACCCAGCTACCTGAATGCACATGTGGCATGAAATTCTTCATTGAAGAACGAGTACATCAGTTCTTGATGGGGCTTAATGAATCTTACAACACAGTAAGGTAAAACATCCTGAGTCATGAGCCATTGTCGTTGATCAACAAAGTCTATGCCTTGATCCTTCAAGAAGAACGACATTAGTCGATATCTTCCCTTCGAGGTCCAACCTCACTTGAAGCAACAGTGCTAAACGTGTCTTCACGACAAAACCAGCGCAATGCCACCACAACTAACCAGAAATCATGATCAAAGTATTGTTGTGACCATTGCAAATGTAATGGACACATGAAAGACAAATGCTATGAATTGGTGGGTTACCCACCCAACTGGGACAAGTCACGTTCAAATTGTTGCCAAGAGAAAATTCCAATGAATACAGATAGTTCAAGCTCAAATGCAGCAACAG
Source organism: Nelumbo nucifera (assembly GCF_055504915.1). NCBI lineage: Eukaryota > Viridiplantae > Streptophyta > Magnoliopsida > Proteales > Nelumbonaceae > Nelumbo > Nelumbo nucifera. The sequence goes on from NC_142653.1 coordinate 26,960,977, forward strand.
ATTCTTGTGAAAACGACACTAATTCTCCAATCCCTGGACTCTCTCTCCAGCAGTATGCCCAACTGATGTCCCTCTTAAACAAAGACTCCTCTGAGACTATTGCAGCAAATGTTTCTATTAAGACTGCAATGAACTCAATCCCCACCGGGATAATTGATAGTGGTGCCTCAGACCACATGATTTCTTCACTCTCATTTTATGATGATGTTGCTCTTCTTGACAAGCCAAAACCTATACACTTGCCAAATGGCAGCACCATTTTTGCTACCCACAAAGGTTCCATTTTTGCATATGATCATTTACGGGTTTTTGGGTGTCTATGTTATGCTCAGATAAGGCCCCCACCATCTAACAAATTTTCCAGTCAAGCAGTCTGTTGTGTATTTGTAGGATATCCTTTTGGTCAAAAAGGATACTGTTTGTACGACATCCACACTCGCTACATATTCACAGCCCGAGACATCACTTTTTATGAGTTTGAATTCCCCTACCAACCCTCCTCCACATCTACCTCAGAACCAGTCCCTTCACCTATCTTTCCACCACCACCAACACTTATACTTGATGATAACATTGTTGACACAAACCCAACACAGCCACACATACTACCTCCATCTCCTATTCAACTTGAGGTTGTCCATACCCAACACATTGAGAACACAAGAACCTGTCCGACCATTAAAACTCCAGCTCGACTTCATGACTATGTTTATGACCTACCACCCTTCCTGCACTCCTCTAGTACTCATGCTGCCACCTCCTTATCTGATTTTGAACCCATGACATATGCCCAAGCTGGCAAAGACCCACGATGGTGTTAGGTCATGGCTGATGAATCGTTGCATTGGAAAGAAATTACACTTGGACAATTGTTGATTTCCCTCTCGGTAAAAGAGCCATTGGCTCCAAATGGGTGTACAAGATCAAACGGAAAGCCGATGGCTCCATTGAACGGTTTAAAGCCCGTCTAGTAGCCAAAGGCTACACACAAATTAAAGGATTGAACTACCATGATACCTTTGCTCTAGTAGCAAAATTGGTTGCCTTCTTGCCGTTGTTGCCGTAAAAAATTGGGAACTCCACCAATTTGATGTCAGCAATGCTTTCTTGCATGGAGAGCTTCATGAGGAAGTGTATATGATGATTCCTCCAGGTTTTGCTTCCAATGGTGATCATCGTGTTTGTAAGTTGTAAAAATCACTATATGGCCTCAAGCAAGCTTCTTGCATGTGGTTTCAAAAATTTACAGAGGCCCTTCTCACCATGGAATTCTATCAATCTTCTGCTGATTACTCTCTTTTTACATGGTCCTCTGGAAATTCTTTTGTTGCTGCCCTAATCTATGGCAACGACTCGACTCATATTATTCCATTGAAGAAATATATCGATGATCAATTTTGCATTAAAGATCTTGGGCCTCCCAAATACTTCTTGGGCCTTGAAGTAACCCACTCATCAAATGGCATATTTTTGGGTCAACAAAAGTACATCAATGACATCCTTACAGATACTTGGATGCTGAAAGCTAAATTACTGTAGCCGAAGTAACAGAAAAGAGAAGAAGAAGAAGAAGAGATGCAGGAATGTCGAACTCACCTGCTCAGTCGACAGTACTATTATTTATATTATGGTGTAGTACAATGATACAAGAAGTTACTAGAATGCCCCTGATTAGTGATGGGACACCCAGACAACTTAAAACATTAAACATTAGGCCCATTAACAAAGGCCCAGTACAGGACAACTTAAACTTAAGTATAGGCTAATAAGAACTCTTATCAGCCGAATACTCATACATACAAAGACTTCAATCCAACACTCCCCCTCAAGCTAAGCATGGATATCAATCATGTTTAGCTTGCCAAGCATGTCCCTAAACTTTGCTGCTGCCAGCCCTTTAGTCAGTACATCCGCAATTTGTATCTCAGATGGAGTATAAGGCACACAGAGTTCACCCGAGACAATTCTTTCTCTAACAAAGTGCCGATCAATCTCAATATGTTTTGTCCTGTCATGCTGCACGGGATTGTTGGCAATGTTGATGGCAGCTTTATTGTCACAATACAGCCTGAGAGGACCTTCAGCCTTAATGCCAAGTTCATTAAGAAGAGTTCTGAGCCATAAGAGTTCAACAACCCCATGGGCCATAGCTCGATACTCTGCTTCTGCACTTGATCTAGCCACTACATTCTGCTTCTTACTGCGCCATGTGACCAGGTTTCCTCCCACAAATGTACAGTAACCCGAGGTTGACTTTCTGTCTCCAACAGACCCAGCCCAATCTGCATCAGTGTAGGCTTCAATTTCAATTCTATTGTTTTTCCTGAAGAGAATTCCCTTCCCTGGGCAAGTCTTCAAGTACCTGAGAATCCTTTCAACTGCTTTCATATGAGGAATCTTTGGAGAGTGCATGAATTGACTGACAACATGCACAGCATAAGCAATATCTGGCCGAGTGAGGCATAAGTATATCAGCTTCCCTACCAATTTTTGGTATCTCTCTTTATCATAGTAGTCCTCCCCTACTGATTCCTGCAGGCCATGGTTCTGTTCCATTGGAGTATCTGCTGGCCTGCACCCCATCATGCCTGTTTCCTCTAGGAGGTCAAGAACATACTTCCGCTGACATATGTAGATTCCCTCTCTTGACCTGGCAACTTCAATCCCAAGAAAATATCTCAAATGACCCAAGTCTTTGATCTCAAATTTAGAAGCTAGAAACTCCTTTAGTCTTTTTATCTCTTCCAAGTCATTCCCGGTAATTACCATATCATCCACATAAACAATGAGTGCAGTAAGTTTGCTATCCTGTCTCCTTATGAACAAGGTATGGTCTGCACCACTCTGAGTGTACCCCACTTTCTTCATGGCCCCACAGAGCCTCTCAAACCATGCACGGGGAGATTGCTTCAACCCATATAATGCTTTCCTCAGTTTGCACACCTTTCTACTAAAGTCATAGCCTGGTGGAGGTTCCATAAATACCTCTTCATGAAGGTCACCATTTAAGAAGGCATTCTTCACATCCAGCTGATGAAGTTCCCATGAAAAATTTGCTGCTAGTGACAATAGAACCCGAATTGTGTTGAGCTTTGCTACTGGGGCAAAGGTTTCTTTGTAGTCAATCCCTTCTTTCTGAGTAAACCCCTTTGCCACAAGTCTGGCCTTGTACCTTTCAATGGACCCGTCCTCCCTGTGCTTTACAGTAAACACCCACTTGCACCCAACAGTGGTCTTCCCCTCTGGTAGATCCACTAATTCCCAAGTTCTTGCTTTCATTAGGGCTTTCATCTCTTCATTCATAGCTTCTTTCCACCTTGGATCAGACACGGCCTCTGAGTACCTAGAAGGAACACGCACAGAGGAAAGAGCAGACACAAAGGAGTGATAGGCAGGAGATAAATGTGAGTAAGAAACAAAATCAGCAATGGGGTGCCGGGTGGTGCAAGAGCGGATAGGCTTAGGGAGAGCAATAGGAAGATCCAAATCAGAAGTATGAGAGTTGAAATTACCTTGGATTGTAGAGACAGATTGATCCGAGTCCAACTGGTTGCTGTCATGAGGTTGAGGACCCCTTTTTCTTCTGTTGTATGTAAGTATCTCTTTTTGTTGCCTACTGGAGCCTTCAAGAACATCTGCAGCATCAGGAGAGGTAATCGGCACAGTGGGAGCCTCAATGGGTTGACCCAGAATGTCACAACAAGGAGTAGGAGGAGAGGATGGAAGACCCGAGGCAGATAGGGGAACAAAAAAGGAGGGAGAATGAGAATCCTCTTCCATCCCACTAGTCTCCCCCTGAAGAGGATTCTGAGAAGACTGAAAATAGGGTTGAGACTCAAAGAACACCACATCTCTGGTGACATACTTTCTCTTGGAGAAAGGGTCATAACACTTGTAACCCTTTTGTGTAGGAGAGTACCCCAAGAATATTCCCTTTGTAGCCTTAGGATCTAGCTTAGTCTTCTTTGGATCCTTCACATGTATGAAACATATACCCGAGGAGGAAGGGGAAAGTCTGGAAGAGTGGGACACAAAACAGAGAAAGGGGTTTTCATACCCAACACCTTAGATGGCATCCGGTTTATCAGATATGATGCAGAAAGTACAGCTTGAGACCAGTATTGCTTGGGGACTTTGTGTTGGAATAGTAAGGCTCGAGCTGTCTCCAATAGATGTCTATTCTTGCGCTCAACAACTCCATTCTGCTGAGGAGTATAAGCACAGGATGACTGATGTAGTATGCCAGCATCTTCCAGGAATAAGTTCAAGGATTTTTCAAAGTATTCAGCAGCATTGTCTGACCTGAATTGCTTAATCTTCTTATTAAATTGTGTTTCAATCATCTTGCAAAATGCCATGGTTATCCGTGGTACTTCATCCCGTCCTTTTAACAGGTAGATCCATGTACAACGAGAGTAGTGGTCAATAAAACTGATAAAGTACCGGAAGCCATCAAAGGAAACAATGGGTGAAGGGCCCCAGACATCAGAATGAACCAAATCAAAAGGAGCACAAATTTCATTGCTGGAAATTGGATACACAGCTCTACATTGTTTTGACATTTGACATACTTCACAGGTTAGACTCTAATGAGGAGAAAGACACATGACCTAGCCTAGCATGCCAAAGATGCAGCTTAGCTATTGACTCCACACTTTCCGGATTACTAGCAGCAGATGCTTGTAAGGCTGAGCCGATGTCTGCATCAAGGTAGTAGAGGCCTCCACACTCATGACCGCACCCAATCGTTCTCCTTGTCAATCTGTCCTGGAAGACACAATGAGTAGGAAAAAAGGTTATACTACAGTTCAAATTTTTGGTAAGTTTTGAAACAGACGAGATTTGAGGTAAGACTGGGAACATGTAAAACTGATTTAAGAGAGAGGTCCTTGCTTAGGTCAACAATTCCCTTTCCAGAGATAGTGGAGAAAGACCCGTCAGCAACTCTCATCTTATCCTGACCAGACAACAAATGATATGAAGAGAATAGGGAAGACATATGTGTCATATGGTCAGTAGCACCGGAATCAATAACCCAAGAAGTAGAGTCAATAGGGCCAGTGGCACTGAAGGCAGAGGCTGTACCTGATCTAGCAAGAGATGTAGAAGCAAAAGAATTATTTCTTAGACGGGCTAATGCCCTACTAAGGATCTCAACCTCACTAGCAGTGAAGCCCAATGTACCAGTTCCAGAGGAATCAACAACCTGTCCCATAGGAGAAGAAGACACTGTTGGTGTATTTTGTGAGTTGTCATCATTGTTGCTGGCGACAAAATTCCCACTTGCCGCAGGCCTGTTATCTCTAGAAGAAACATCTCTGGGTATTGAAGACATCTTGACTGCAGCCACTGTGTAGGTGACACTGATTAAGACTAGCCGAAGCAGTTCTGAAGGTTCTGAACCAGTTCTGGAGCAGATCTGATTAGCTGAAATGATCACAGCAGGTTCTGACAGCACTCGACACAGTTTCAGACTTGCCGAGACTGTCACAGTTCTGAAACAGTTCAGTTACAACAGCAAGCAAGGAGTTCTGGGCTGGTAACCGACCTAAAGCTAAGGGTTCTCAACTATTGTGCTATGCAGACTCCACTTGAACTTTGAGTACTGCAACTGTAAAGAGAGTGCCCTTCCTTGCGGCCAATACTAGGACTGCTGACATCAGTCCTCAACTAGGGTTCACAGTGCTGAACAATCTGGAGCTGGCAGCTCCCTAGGTAATCTCATAGCAGTGGTGAGGGGTTTCGGACTGATAACCACCCTGAACTTGGAGCTGTTTGCCACATTGCTATGATGGTAGAAGTGTTCACAGTGCTGGTAGAACACTAGATAGACTTCACTTGGGCTGAACCAAAAAACTGCAACAGTTCGGGTACAGTAGTGAGTGAACAGTTCGAGGCTGCAACAGTAGCAAGTGAACAGTGGCTCTGTAGAAGAAGCTAAGTCTGTGCGAGTCTTGCTGGAGCACCGAAGCTGTAACTGTAGAAGTAGCTAAGCCCCTTTTGGCTAGTGCTAGGACTGCTGAAATCAGTCCTCAACTAGGTCTGTCCTACACAGACCTCTCTTAGTAGCCAAATAGCTACTATTTGCTGGAAATAACCTAGTAGGACATCTACTTCTGGGTCTTACTTCCCTTGAGTCCTACAACCAAGAGAAACCCTAGGTTCGAACTTGCTTTACTCTCTTACACCCCTAGGTCTTCACTACAGCAACCCAGAAAAGGAAGAGAGAAGATGAAAAGACAACAAGAGAAGAGAGTGTGTGCCGGCTGAAACCAGGAAGAAGCTAATGCTCTGATACCATGAAAGCTAAATTACTGTAGCCGAAGTAACAGAAAAGAGAAGAAGAAGAAGAAGAGATGCAGGAATGTCGAACTCACCTGCTCAGTCGACAGTACTATTATTTATATTATGGTGTAGTACAATGATACAGGAAGTTACTAGAATGCCCCTGATTAGTGATGGGACACCCAGACAACTTAAAACATTAAACATTAGGCCCATTAACAAAGGCCCAGTACAGGACAACTTAAACTTAAGTATAGGCTAATAAGAACTCTTATCAGCCGAATACTCATACATACAAAGACTTCAATCCAACACAGGGCTGCAAGGCATCATCACCTACACCAATGGAGGCCCCATCAGCATTTCAATGATCCCAGCAGCCCATTGCTTGATGACTCAACTCAGTACAGACGGTTAGTGGGCCATTTAGTTTATCTCATAGTTACTCGGCCTAATATATCCTTTGCCGTCAACATCCTCAGCCAGCATGTACCACAACCACACAAAGAACATTTTGATGCAGCTCTGCGGGTAGTACGGTACCTCAAAGGCACACCTCTCCATGGAAATTTTCTCCCTTCCAATAGTGACCTCATTCTATGAGGATTCAGTGATTCAGATTGGGCCAGTTGTCCCATCACTTGCTGATCCACCACTGGCTATCTCACAATGTTGGGCTCTTCCCCACTATCTTGGAAGACAAAGAAACAACCAACCAACCGTATCCCACTCCTCTGCAGAAGCTGAGTATCGTGCCATGGCTAGCACTACAACAGAACTTGTGCGGCTTCAACGTCTCTTGACTGATTTGACCATCATTCTCTCGTCTCCACTCAACTACATTGTGATGGTAAAGCTGCCTTGCACATTGCTGCCAACCTGGTGTTTCATGAGCACACCAAACATATTGACATTGATTGCCACTTCATTAGGGAGCATATTCAAAATGGTTCACTCCAGACATTTCACCTCTCCAACAACTGTCAGCCAGCAGATCTTCTCACTAAGGCCTTGAGTTCAGACAAATTTCACCATCTTCTCTCCAAGTTGGGCATCTCAGTTCTCTATGCTCCAACTTGAAGGGGGGGGGGGGGTATTGGTGTATAACAAAGCGTTCTAGAATTCTTGAACTAATCAAGCATTCTAGAATTCTTGGACTGATTGTCCAGTTGGCCCACTTATCTTGCCACTTGTTCAGTCTGTTGAGACAGTTAGCAAGTATTTATAAATACTTGATTCATGAAGTGAAAATAATCAATTTGCTCTGCTCACTCCGATACCTGTTCACATTAGAAAACGTTTTTTTCCTTCAGAATTTAGATTTTCTTACTTTTAAAACACTAAAAAAATGTTATTCCCTGAATTTTTTCACTATATTTATTGAAAATTATAAGTTACGTGCTAGTATGATCCTTTAGTCCTTTGTTGGTTAAAAATTTTGCATGTAATATTGTTTTGCTTGACTATATGAATATATATTTTTTTTTGCAGGACAAAAATGAAGTACAACATCGAATATCTATCTTACTCTTTGTTGGTTTCACTTGTGGCATGGGAATGCTTTTCTTTACAAAGTTCTTTGGTTCATGGTTATTAACTAGTAAGAAGATGTGGGCTTTTTGATTATGTCTTCATGATGGAACACTGGATTTAAGTTATCTGAACTTCTTTTTCCCCCATAAAACTAAGCCAGATAGAGGAAAGGATACAAAGAGAATCTTGTTTCATGATTAATGTATATGTTTCTCTGTTGTTGGTTCAGCTTTTACTGGTCCAAAGAATTTGCACATAGTACCTGCTGCAAACACATATGTTCAGGTTTATTTACTATCATGTTAACTCTTTCAATAATGCAGACAATGTTTCTTTCTTTTCATGTGCTAATTACATTTTTTTTTCCTTTTGATAAGCCATGTTAACAAAGAGAAAACAAACCAACTTAAAAGAACAATCAAGCTTAAATAGTCAGCTAGGCTTCTACCATCTACGTTTTTTTTTTTTTGTTCTCAACTAATCCAGTCATTTCTTGATTAACGGCTCTTATTCTTTTGGTAGATTCGAGGTTTAGCATGGCCTGCACTTCTTGTTGGATGGGTTGCTCAAAGTGCAAGGTATGGATGTCAGGTTATTTTCTTATTATCATGTGGTAACTATTTTCCATGTTGGTATCTCCCCACATCATTTTGTTTTGGTATGAATGCATGAATCTAGGTCCCTATTCCACCTAAAATCAAAACATTTTGTTGGGAGGCGATTTACTTGAAGATTAATAATTGTGGAGTTTTGTAAAAAAGAAGCCCTAGCAACTCATATAAAAAAAGAGGCCTAGCAGTTGTCTCTTGCCTTGCATTTGTCTCTTATGTGAATCAAGTAGTGAGAGTACCTCTCATTTTCTAATCTCTTGCCCTTACACTTCTAGCATTTGGGAGTATATCTTTAACTTTTGTGGTTATAGATTGAATCCTGTTGATTGCGTGAAGAGTCTTTGAAGACTCATTTTTGAAGCCTACAGAATGAAGAGGGAAGATACATGCTAGGGTGGCAGTATTATGGACAGTATGGGAAATGAGGTATGAGTGGATATTCAAGGAAGAATTCCACAATAAAGAGGCTGCAATGGAGAATTTAGTGAATAATATAAGAGGATGGTCTCACATGGCAGATTCCTCAACAAGAAGGATGGCTTACTATGCCTTCTGGATAACTCCACCCCCTATCACAAAATAAAACTGAATTTTGATGGAAGCAGTTTGGGAAATCTAGGGAATTCAGGCCTTGGTGGGATCTTTAGAGATTGTAATGGTACAATCTTGGCTTTGTATATAGGACCCATATACCAAGGAGACTCACTAAGGGCAGAGCTGTTTTCTGTCCATAAGAGGCTTAAGTTGGGCAAAGCCACTAAACTTTAGGCTATATTTGGTTTGAAAGAAAAGGCAGGGAAACCTGTACAAGGTTTGTTTGTACAGGTTTCCCTACCTTTTCTTTCAAACCAAACACAGCCTTACGGATGTCATTGAGGAAGGAGGTTCCTGAATAGCGAGCGAGACTGCAAGAGTGACAAGAAAACAACATGTCGGGAGGTATAGCTCGTGGATGTCTCACCGAGGAGCAAAAAGCCTGGCATAAGAATCATCCTCATGGTTTCGTTGCTAAGCCAGATGGTTCTGTTAATTTGATGGTGTGGCACTGTACAATCCCTGGTAAGCCTGGGACTGGCTGGGAGGGTGGCTACTTCCTGATTACACTCCATCTCAGTGAAGACTACCCTAGTAAACCACCGAAGTGCAAGTTCCCTCAAGGCTTCTTTCACCCCAATGTCTACCCCTCAGGAACTGTGTCTATCAATTCTCAATGAAGACAGTGGGTGGAGATCGGCTATCACAGTGAAGCAAATTCTTGTGGGCATACAGGATTTGCTGGACCAGCCAAATCCCGCAGATCCTGCACAAACAGATGGATATCAACTTTTCATTCAGGAACCAGCTGAGTATTAAGAGAAGGGTCTGACAGCAGGCGAAGCAATATCCACCTCTTGTCTAAGATGGATATAAACTTTTCATTCAGGAACCAGCTGAGTATTAAGAGAAGGGTCTGACAGCAGGCGAAGCAATGTCCACCTCTTGTCTAATGTTGCTGCTGACCTATGCTGGTAAAGATAATTGGTACATTTGTTGGTCTTTCTTATGTGTTTAAAGACTGCATGATATGTGTTTTTTTTGGGGTATGTGAAATGCTTATGATAGTGGACAAACTTTATTGACAATAGATAAACTTAACAGAATAAATGGGAAAAAGGATGCTTGATTGCTATTCATTTTAGTAGAGAGTTCTCATTGTCCTTGCAATGGTTATTATGGTTTGTTAACTCTCCTTTCACCTGATGGATCTGATGTATGTGGTCTGGCTGTGAAATAGTGTTATTATGGTTTGTGGCCTAAAAAAAGGAGGTTCCTGAATAATAGTAAGCTGCTTATTGAAGGCAATATTTCAATGGACTAGAAGAGGGGTATGGTGATATGGAGAATAACAAGAGCAGCAATCCTCTGGTCAGTTTGGGAAGAAAGAAATAACAGGATTTTCCAAGGGAGAGAAAAAAACAAAAGAATTTATAGAAGGCATTACCATCAAGGTCATTCACTGGCTGAAATCTCTAGATCTCTTCAAGGACTTCTCTTCAGACGACTTGATTAGAGGTTGGAGTACAGTAGCTGTTTCTTCATTTTCTTCTCCCTCTATGCATGAATCTTGCCCCCCTCCTTTACATTGTAGGGTGAAATTGAACTTTGATGGGAGCTCTGTAGGGAACCCAGGTCCTTCCAGAATTGGGGGTGTTTTTAGAGATGAGGAAGGAAGAGAGGTGGCCCTCTTTTTGGGCCCAATTGGGGTAGGAGATTCTCTAAGGGTAGGAGATTCTCTAAGGGCAGAAGTGCCAGCTTTACTCCAAGGCCTTAGATTAGCTACACAATGGGGACTGCAACAGCTGGTGATCGGCTGGTTGCAAACAGGAAGCCTGGGTACTTGGTCTTTCAGGCAGCACACGTAAGGGAAATTATGTCTTTATCTCAGGAGCTTGGGGTGCAGGCCAGGTGAACTAGAAGATCAGCAATCCTCTAAAAAATAAAATGTGAACAAAGAAGGGAGTGATCTTGCATCAATTGAAGTTGTTTCATCAAAATGTTTTCTTTTAGATATCTTCTCAAAAAGTTAATGGAAAATCTAGTAGTATGTTATATTTTCTCGGTATCTCTCAAATGTTAACCACACTTTATGTCATTGTGCATATTTGGAGATAAGATAGCAAGCTTGGAATCTTATTGTAGGGAATGGCTTATAGCAAAGCTATGTTACAGAGGTTGTTGTTCATTGGTTTGCAAGTGACATGGATGTAGAAAAGATGGAAGTCATGACTTACATAGGCAGCATTAGCACATTTCACACCCCTTTCCATCTTACTCCAGAAAAATTTAAATTCCCCATGCCATAATGTAATAGTAAAAGCAAAGTACAATACTGTAACTTTTTAATATAATAACATATTGCGTTCTTTTTCCTTTATGTCTTTCATGGTATTATTATTAAAGAAGATAATTGAATATTATATTATAATTTAAACCCTAAATTTACTTCCAGTGGGTGATTACCATAAAATTTTGTTAAGAAATTACAATTCATCACCCAAAACTCTCATAAAAAAAATAATTCATTGATTGGGTTTTGGGGGGTACACACTTGATCCCAATCCTAAAACAAATTTAGTCTAATTGATGTAGGTTCCAAAGGATCTCACATTAAAAGTTAAAGATGAATTGCTTGGACTTGAAATAGAAATTAGAGAGAAAGCATCCCATGTAAATCTACATGCATCCAGTATTTTGGGTGTTATAATGTGATCAATTGCCCTGATTTTGGTATCGTTTGAAAGTTCATCCAATTATCTCTCCAACAAGTCCAAGATCATGCAACTTGGACATGAATTGAGCAAGTTATGATCAACATGTGGACAGATGATGAATCTGTAATTAGTTTTTTTTTTCTTTTTTTTTTTGTGGCTTTGAGTTAGGGTGCTAATAGTTTTAAGATTTAGTGTTATAGGTTTTGGTTCAACAAGTTGCTTTGGAAATGTCGCTTACCAAAATATAGGACATATGTCGGAAATGTCGGAAATGTCGAGGGGAAATATTGTAAAAATTAGAGACATTGTGGAAATATTATGAAATATGTGGAAATATGCAAAGAGATTTTGTAAAATGATAAAAGAAGCATTAATACATATTTCTAGACTATTATCTTTTTCCCAACCATTATATAAAGCTAAGAAACTAAGATCAATAACAAATTAGTAAATGACGATTTACTGATTTATTATGCATTTTGATGTTATTACAAGGTTATCTGATATTTTCTTTTCTTATTTTTAATTCTGATTTATTATAAATTCTAATATATTTATTTCACACTAGTAAATAGAAATACTTTTATTCTGATTTTTTAAATATTAAAGTTATAATACATTATATTTTATTATAAATTTAATAAACTGATTCTCCTTTTTGTAGTATTAAGGTTATGATAAATTCTGATTTCTTATAAAATTTAATGAATTTATTATGATTTTTAATACTAAATTTATAACAAATTATGATTTAGCATAAAATTTATTAAATTTATTCTGATTTTTTATACTAAATGTAGAATATGGTTTATTATAAAATTTAATAAACATTTTCTGATTTTAATAAATATTTTAAAAAATACTAACTAGTTAATATTTTATTACTTGAAAAATATTTTATGTTTTATATTATAAAGTAATTAATTTATTCTTTTGTTTTTATATTTTGTTAATTCTTTTTATAAATATTTTATTTGAAATATTAAATAGAAATTATTAATGGAATAATCTATATTAATATACTGTATTATATTAATATAATATACTAATATATTATATTTTTAATGTACATTAGTTGACATCCTGTCGACATATCGACATAATAGGAAAAACTGTATTTTTTTTGGTTATTTGGACCGATTTGGTCGACATTTCCGAAATATGGGAAATGTTGGCCGACATAATGTAATTTTTATATTACCATCCACTTTCATGTTAGTGAGCCTCGACATCGACATATGTCGGGCGACATTAGCGACATTTGAAACCATGGTCAAATAGTCAAAGTTTTGTAGAAGGCTTTTTAGGAGTTCTAGTCAGTTTTGAAGTCATTCCAACTATAGAACGGGGAAATCAATGTATATTTAGTCTATGTTATTGCTTTAAAAGAGAATAAGAATTGAAATAAAAATTTGCCTTTGCCTTTGCCTTTGTTTTGTTTGGTTTTAATGGTGTAATCACCATCGACTTCAATAGGTGGCTGGTCAAGCCTCTAAAGAGAATGACAAGGAAGAGAGGGGAAGAGAGGAGAGGAGGGAGAAGAGGGTGAGATCCCCTAAGAATCCTAGGGCTAGCGTTATATGGTCGTGTCCGACGTGGGGGGGGGGGGAGTTGCTCTCCTTTTATAGACGAGATACTAAGGCTATTAGGAGAAGATCTCAAAAGAGGCCTTTCCTTATTAGGGAAGGGGATCTTTATCCTCACGTCAACCATCAAGCGAACTCCACTAAGGTTTTGTCACGTGTCTAGCGAGACTCTCTAGGGATAGAGTTTCCTTTCCCTAAGGATTCTCACATAGCACATGTTGGCTACACCCCTTCATGGGTAGGGGTGCTCACAGTTCGGTTAACCGAACCGTGGGATATTTTTTCCAACTGAACCGACCTGATCGGTATTTTAAATATCCAAACCGATGCAATCGGTTAACCGGTTAATTGGTTAACTAGTGGATTGATTAACTGCGGTTCGGTTTTTCGGTTTTTTTTGGCTCACCCCTATTCATGGGTTCACTCACAGCCACATGTCTCATTGCAGGACGTTGGTAGTGTACTAAGTTCATCACAGAGTTGCGATATCATTTTGTACCCATCGTTGGTCTCAGATAGCAAATTGTGCTCATCGCAGGTCCCAGAAGGGATTTCATGCTCATCGCATGTGTAGGTGGTTTATATTACTTCGACAAAGCATCATCGTGCTATTATAGAGGTGTCTCAATTAATTTGATGCTTCAAGCGTTTCTCATTGCTTTGTTTAATTTAATTGCTCAATCCTTTCCGGATGGGATTTTTTTATGTAGTCTTCGTTTAAGGCTTCCATTGCAGTTCCGGTGATGACGAGCTACATGTACTTACAAATGGAAAATTCTTGACGGTGCCAGTTCTATCAAGAAGCTATTTGGTGTTGATTTCCAATAGTTCCTCCAGTTGCTGATTCTCCTAAGATGCATTTGGCATGCTTCCAGATAATTAATTCTAATGATTTTTTTGGTCACGTACCATTTTTTGTGATGTATAAATTTTTTGGCTAAGTACCTCGTTGTTTGACCCGGTGGTGACGTGCCTTGGTGATGAGCTACTTGGTGGCGAACTCCCTGCGGGAGAACTACTTGGTGACGAACTGCTTGATGGCGGTCTGGTGGCGAACTGCCTGGTAGTGCTCCCTGGTGGCGAACTGCCTGATGGCGAGCTGCCCGGTGGCGAGCTGCTCGATGGCGAGCTGCCCGGTGGCGAGCTGCCCGGTGGCGAGCTGCCTGGTGGTGAACTGCCTGGTGGCGAACTGCCTGGTGGCAAACTACCTGGTGGTGAACTGCCTGGTAGTGCTCCCTGGTGGCGAACTGCCTGATGGCGAATTGCCCGATGGCGAACTCCCTGGTGGCGAACTGCCTGATGGCGAACTCGTCACTTGACTTGCTCCTAGGCGGTCTGCAACTCAGAGGATGGTGGAGCTCCCTGGTGCAGCGCAACCCGACTACCCTCCGCGTGAGGTGATTTTCTCTCCTTTGTAGACGGCGGGAGCTGAGGGACTTGCGAGAACTGAATCAGAGGACCTGGGGGTATTTTCCCGGCGGGGACTCTCCGATGCCTAAGTTAGCATTCTGATTACAGAGGGCTTGGAGAGAAATGAGAGAGCTAGAGAGCGGGGGTTACCATCCTTCTTTTTCCCCTCTGGCTTTGGGGGTCGGAGTCCTTATATAGTGGTGCCCTCGCGGGTTAGGTGGGTGAAAAGCCTTCAAATGGTAAGACGTCATATCCCGTCAAAACCGGGGTACGGTGATGAACTCCTCGAGGTTGTCAGGCTGGCGCTTGTGCCAGGCGGCCAGGTCGGCGCCTGGGCCAGGTTGTCAAGTCGGCGCCTGTCAGTCGGCGGGTCGGTGTCCGGGCCAGGTTGCCAGGTCGACGCCTGTGTCAGTCGGCGGGTCGGTGTCCGGGCCAGGTTGCCAGGCCGGCGCCTTTGTCCGGGTCAGGTTGTCAGGTTGGCGCTTGGGTCCGGGTCAGGTTTTCAGGTCGGCGCCTGTGCCTGGGCCAGATTGCCAGGTCGGCGCCTGTGTCCGGGCCAGGTTGCCAGGTCGGCGGGTCGGTGTTCGCGCGCAGGTCACGCCAGGCCGCGCCAGGTCGCACAGGCCGCGCCAGGTCGCGCAGGCCGCGCGAGGCCGCGTGCAGGCCGCCCGTGGGCCGCGTGCAGGTTGCGCCAGGCCAGCCAGACTGGTGCCCGGGGGGGAGACCAACTTGGTAAGTTGTTGCCTGGGTGCTTGCCTAGTTGTCACGAGGTGCCACGTGTTGCAATTTCACTGGAGGGCCAAATCTGCCCTCATCAATTGCCCCCCACTCCCGAGCTGAGAGTAACTTAGCGAAGGGAGTAGATTTCTTTTGGCCCGTAAGTCGACGAGCTAGTAAGTTTTGATCCAATTCCTTAGGCTTTGGGAGCTGCCTGAATGTGGCGAGCTGCCAGTAAGACGAGGGGGTCTCCGCCAGTTCAGTAATGTAGCCCTTAGGCTTTGGGGCAACTTATAGTTCACTTTTGCTGATTTTGTTCCTTCTGAGAAAGTGACTGGATATTTAGCAATAGTGTGGCCCGCAGGCTTTGGGAGTGACTCGTAGTCTACTCTTTTTTGACTTTTGCTCGTGCCGGAGAGGTGACCGAGCCTTAAGCAGTAATGTGGCCCGTAGGCTTTGGGAGTGACTCGTAGTCTACTCTTTTTTGACTTTTGCCCGTGCCGAAGAGGCGACCGGGTCTTAAGCAGTAATGTGGCCCGTAGGCTTTTGGGAGTGACTCGTAGTCTACTTTTTTGACTTTTGCCCATGCCGGAGAGGCGACCGGGTCTTAAGCAGTAATGTGGCCCGTAGGCTTTGCCTGTGAGGTGTCGAGCTATGATTGAGCTGCATCAGCTTCGTAAGGCCGGTCACCCACTCCTACAAGAAGCTACTAGGAGCTCGACCTTCGGGGGCAGCACTACTAACTTTAGGTTGCCAGCTCACACGGGAACCTTGGAAGGCTCGACTGGTAAGGGCGCCTATGTAGTCTGTTGGCCGTCAACTCCCGCGGAAGCCACAAAGAGCTCATCTTTGTAGGGGGGACCTTGCGGAGAGGACTGATGAGGCATTATTTGAATTGAAAGTAAGGTTGGTAGAGCTACTTAGTCTGTTAGCCCCCTGCATAGTTTTTGAGTTCATAAAAAATGTAAACTATAAAGTGATAGCTTCAAAAAAATTGAGGACTTAGCTTTGGTAAGATGAGAACTTAGCTTTTGTAGGATGAGAACTTGGCTTTTCGTAGCGTTTCCCACAGACGGCGCCAATTGATGTAACCGTTTTTGGTCACGTACCATTTTTTGTGATGTATAAATTTTTTGGCTAAGTACCTCGTTGTTTGACCCAGTGGTGACGTGCCTTGGTGATGAGCTACTTGGTGGCGAACTCCCTGCGGGAGAACTACTTGGTGACGAACTGCTTGATGGCGGTCTGGTGGCGAACTGCCTGGTGGCGAACTACCTGGTGGCGAACTGCCTGGTGGCGAGCTGCCTGGTGGCGAGCTGCCTGGTGGCGAACTGCCTGGTGGCGAATTGCTTGGTGGCGAACTACCTGGTGGCGAACTGCCTGGTAGTGCTCCCTGGTGGCGAACTGCCTGGTGGTGAGCTACCTGGTGGCGAACTCCCTGGTGGTGAACTGCCTGATGGCGAACTCGTCACTTGACTTGCTCCTAGGCGGTCTGCAACTCAGAGGATGGTGGAGCTCCCTGGTGCAACGCAACCCGACTACCCTCCGCGTGAGGTGATTTTCTCTCCTTTGTAGACGGCAGGAGCTGAGGGACCTGCGAGAACTGAATCAGAGGACCCGGGGGTATTTTCCCGGCGGGGACTCTCCGATGCCTAAGTTAGCATTCTGATTACAGAGGGCTTGGAGAGAAATGAGAGAGCTAGAGAGCGGGGGTTACCATCCTTCTTTTTCCCCTCTGGCTTTGGGGGTCGGAGTCCTTATATAGTGGTGCCCTCGCGGGTTAGGTGGGTGAAAAGCCTTCAAATGGTAAGACGTCATATCCCGTCAGAACCGGGGTACAGTGATGAACTCCTCGAGGTTGTCAGGCTGGCGCTTGTGCCAGGCGGCTAGGTCGGCGCCTGGGCCAGGTTGTCAGGTTGGCGCCTGTCAATCGGCGGGTCGGTGTCCGGGCCAGGTTGCCAGGCCGGCGCCTGTCTGTCGGCGGGTCGGTGTCCGGGCCAGGTTGCCAGGTCGGCGCCTGTGTCAGTCGGCGGGTCGGTGTCCATGCCGGCGCCTGTGTCCGGGCCAGGTTGCCAGGTTGGCGCCTATGGCAGGCTGATCCGGCCAGGTCGCGCAGGCCGCACGCAGGTCGCGCCAGATCGCGCGCCAGGCCGCGTGCAGGTCGCGCCAGGCCAGCCAGATCGGTGCCCGGGGGGGAGACCAACTTGGTAAGTTGTTGCCTAGGTGCTTGCCTAGTCACGAGGTGCCACGTGTCGCAATTTCACTGGAGGGCCAAATCTGCCCTCATCAAAAATCATTGGAACTAATTGTCCTTTTGGCTCAAAAATCATTCTAAGATGTGATTCTCTGGAGCTAAAAAAAGAATCATATTTTGGTCAAAACTTATTCTTCAAATACTGATTCTTCTGAGCAAAATTTTAACCAAATACAGACCTAGGCTAGGTCTCTCTCCTGCAAGTCTTATATTCATGGGAGAGTTGGTTTTTCATAGTAATGAGATTATTGGATCTGGTAACATAACCACAATTTGGCAAAGAATTAGTCATTTTGTTCATAGTAATGAGGGTGTCTAGAGCCTGAATAAAATCACCTCCTTTAACCAAGTTAATATTATATATATATATATATATATATACAGAGAGAGAGAGAGAGATCAGGAAGAAGATTTCACTAATAATTCATAAGTACAGTTATTAAAGCATCTTCAAACTCAAATTACATAATATTACAACTTTGCCCAAAATATAAGAGGCTATCTGCTCCTTGTTTTGCTAAAACAACTTCTATATTCTTATATCAGCATTTGTATTTAGCTTGATCTGTTTATGCCTCAGGTAAAATCTGTCTTTCAGTGATTTCTTTTTTTGTGAAAATAAATGAAATTTCTATTTCTTATCCAGTACCTATTCTGATATTTCTCTTTTGGTAACCAGCCTTGGCATGAAAGATTCTCTGGGGCCTTTGAAAGCTTTAGCAGTTGCTAGTGTCATAAATGGCATTGGTGATGTTGTCTTGTGCTGTTTCTTGGGCTATGGTATTGCTGGTGCAGCATGGGCAACGATGGTCTCACAAGTATGCTAACAGATGATCATATCTGATTCACAATGCTTTATAGGATGTTCTTACTTAATTTGCATTTGTTTGTTTCTGTTTTTTATTAGGTTTGTGACTTACCAGCAATGATTCCAGGTTGTTGCAGGTTATATGATGATTGATACTCTGAACAAGAAAGGCTACAATGCCTTCTCAGTATCTGTTCCATCAATCAAAGAGCTGCTGCAAATAGTTGAACTTGCTGCTCCAGTTTTTGTAACCATGATATCAAAGGTTTGTAAGATTTTACATGGGTCTCTCCCTGTCTATAGCTCATACTTAGTTTTTGTAGTATGGTTTAACCTATTGATATACAGGTTGCCTTCTATTCCCTTCTTACATATTTTGCTACATCCATGGGAACTATCACCATTGCAGCACATCAGGTTGGTTTTACTCACTTCTCCAATTTGTCATATTTATTTATCTTTTGATCTCTTATGTCACTCATTCTGGGATGTAATGAACTCATAAAACATATATTGTAATCAATGTTGTTGTAGGTTATGATTCAGGTGTTCTGCATGTGTACTGTATGGGGTGAACCCCTCTCTCAAACTGCACAGTCTTTTATGCCTGAGTTGATGTATGGAGTTAATCGGAATCTAGCGAAGGTTAATAATTTTCTTTCCTTGCTAATATCACATTACCTATGTATTATGTGTTTTGTTCTAATGTTTCAGTATTTGTTATTGTGGCAATGCAAATCTGAATGTTATGTACATTGCTGGCTGCAGTTTAGGTGTTCTAGTTATCCATTACTAGTTTCTGAAAATGACTCGTGTACTTGCTTTTTCCTCAAGAAACTGGGTGTTGCATATTTTTATATCTATTATTTACCTTTGTCAAAATTATGCTGAAAGATGCACAATAAATGCCATACAGGCAAGAATGCTGCTGAAGTCACTTGTGATCATTGGAGCATTAACTGGATTGATATTGGGGATAATTGGAACATCTGTTCCCTGGTTGATGCCCTATCTTTTCACAAATGACCATGAGATCATTAGAGAGGTTAGTTTTGCTTCTAATTACCTTAACCCTGGGTCTCAACTATTTGCCAGTATCGCTATTTGTGTTATTATGAGTGATTTGATGATTCCATTAATAACTAGGTTTTTCTTTTCTTTTCTTGTTACAAAATGTTCCTGGTCTCTAGAAGCAAATTTGCATTTTGTGGCAAGTTTTACTTGGTTTTAAATTTTCACTTCTGAAATGGACTGTTGAGTTAGGGTTTCCTGCAATGATCTATTATTAATACGTTATACTAAACTGCCCTAGTTGTTAATCCAATAGCTACCTCATTAAGCATTATTCTTTTTATTGGTAGCTGTGAGCAAATTGTATTAAAGCAAGATAACATGTGATTACAAAAGAAATATACAAAATTAGCATTTGAGCATCAGCTCTGTAATGGTATACCACAATATTGTTCATTTCTTGAAACTCTTTAGATTACTAAGTTAATGCCAATCTTAGAATTCAATGAAATGGTGTTTCACTTTGGATATCTAGAACCTTGCCTCTAAAACCTGGTAGCCTAACATCCCATAAGATCTAGATATGTCTTTTATCCATCCTATACAATCTGAGACTCCCCCTTGAATGACATTCTTTTGATAGGTTTTCTAAACTGCCAGAGTGACAGCCAGCCCCTGGATAAGAGATAGTAGCTCTGTCCAGGTTTAACTTGGTGGTTTTCTTCCTGAAGCAAATCATGTTAAAAATGTCTTAAGATGAACATCTCTAAAATCCAAACCTGATGGATTACTTATTGTCATATTCGGTCATATCAATAACTGTTTAATAATTATTTTGTCCATAACTATCCAATTCCTCTAGTCTTTATGAACTGCAAAGCCCTTAAGCAAAATGAAGTGGAAAGACTAGGCTATTTTGCTTGTAGTTTATATAAAATATGTTGCAAACTGTGGGTCAGACAACACCATTTGTTATCCTTGTCTGCTTTTGGGTTCATATAATTTTACATGTTCCTTATGTCTGCTTCATATAGGTAGGGAGTATGTCATTTTCAAAATTCTCCTTCCTAATGTAAAATTTTATTGGAATTCCAATACAAGTCCTGATTTTTTAGATGAAGGATGTACTTAAATTTGGGTATCAATTGTGGGATAGAAATGATTCTATACATGCTATTTGATCTACACATCTTGAGCTCTATTTAGTTCTTATTTTCATGGATGTTGTCATTAATAGATGATGGATATAATGAAACTTGGGTACCAAATGTGGCATAAAGATGTTTTATTTTCATGGATGTTATTATTCTCTTACCCTGCATTCTTTTCCAGATGCACAAGGTGTTATTTGCATACTTTACTGCATTAGTGGTGACACCTTCAACACATAGCCTTGAAGGAACACTACTGGTATATTTCTGTAAACTTCTTTACAGATGCATTTCAATGGGTTCTTAATTTGCTGTTTCATTTTACTAGTTCCTCTCGTGACCATATGTTTTACTTTTTTTTTTTTGGGTCATTAACCATGAATTGTATTAATTATGAAGTAAAGATAAACTTCTCTGTATCCAAACAGAATAGAGAGAAGGCAATACAAACTGCTGCAAAGCTGACAGATTTCTGGTACAAGCCAATTTAGATTTTCATCAATGCCCATGTTTTGTATCCTTCAGGGAAGCTGGTTCTTTCTTACTCCATCTCTTCCAAGGGCATCTTCTATTGTATCAGCTGATCAAGGTGTCCATCTGAATGAGCAGTTCAAAATGGATGCCAATTCATAGCATCACCTATCTGAGTGCCCAAGGGTAGGGGTGTCCACGGTTCGGTTAACCGAACCATGGGCAATTTTTACAAACCGAACTGGTACCACTACCACCAGCTTTTTCATTTTTCCAAACCGAAACCGAACTGGTACCACCGGTTAACCGGTCCGCCAGTTTTGGTTTTTTATATTTATAATATATATTATCTAAATATATGTATAATATTATATTATAAATAATAAATGATATATAATATATTTTAAAAATATAATATATTTGTAAATAGATTATTATAAATATAATACATGTATATATTTATATATAATATATAGAAAATTTGTGACATATATTAAAAATATATATAAAATATACATATAAATATATATACCGATCGGTTCGGTTAACCGCATTTCGCGGTTCGGTTTTTCGGTTTTTCGTGGACACCCCTACCCAAGGGCCCTCTTTCTTTTTTTAGTCCATCTAAGGATCACTCTGCAGTCCCCTTCTTTTGTGACCATCTCTTAGGCTGGCCATGGGTGATGAATCTTTAGGTAATTCTATCTAGTGCATTGCATTTTGAGGAATAGAGCATTCAGTTTGTTAACTTTATCCTGGACTAATCTCACTTGTAGTCCAATTTTATGTTTTAGAAATGGAATTTCACAACTTGTGTACTTCTTTGCACTAATTATTCTAAAATTGTATCAATCAAAAATTTAAGTCGGTGGTACACCAAACCTTTTTTTTCTTACATTGGACAACTGCAATGCTTAGTCCCAATCTCAGCTCCGTCTGTATCAAAGGAGTGATCTCACTTGTAGTCCAATTTTATGTTTTAGAAATGGAACTCCACAACTTGTGCCATTCTTTCTTCTTTGCATTAATTATTCTAAAATTGTATCTATCAAAAATTTATGTTGGTGGTACATCAAGCTTTTTTTTTTTTCTTACATAACTGCAATGCTCACTCCTAATCTCAGCTCTCTGTGTCAAAGAAGTCCAGTTTAAACAGTTTAGCTTATCCATTACATATAGATTCTTCTACTCAAGAAGTCAAGAAATAAATACATGTTGCAAAGATAATGTCACTGCACTGACTCTATCTGTTCTCTATTTTTTTTTTTACTAAAATGCAACAACTATGAAGTGATTAAACCAAAGAAAGAAGTAAGAAGGATATAGGGAAGTAGAAATAAAACTCACACAGAGGTGGTGATGATGGACTACCCTGCAGCCAAAGTGTGGAATACAGAATACTGCAACCCCTCCAAAAGCTGCTTTTTTATTATGGGTGGCAGTCCTGGGTAAGTGTTTGACAGTGGATGTTTTGGCTAGGAAATGTCTGAATGTTTTACCTAGCAGGTGTGTAACGTGTGGGGGAGCTTCTGAGGATTCAGAGCATTTGCTAATTCACTGCAGAGTTGCAAGAAACCTTTGGGCAAGATTTTTGGGGCTGTTCTGAAGTTCATTGTTGTTCCAGAAAATTTATTGGCAATTCTAAGGAGTTGGCACTTGGCAGCTGAAAGGTCCTTTATTTGGGGAGTAGGACCAGCTTAAGTGGTTTGGACAATTTGGACGAAAAGGAACAAAAGACTGTTTGAATACAAGTTCCTTACAGAAGAGATTTTACTGAAAGGATGTTGGGATAGGTTGTATTCATGGGTAGGAACACAGATTGTTCAGGAATAGGCCTTATAGCTCCTTTTTTTTATTCTGGAGCTCTTTTTGTATCACAGAATATACAGATTAGAAGATGTACATATATCTTTGGGCACTGCACATCTCCTTGTTTGTGCAGATTTGGCTTGTTAATTGAGTAGTACAATACGTTACCTTTTTCCTCAAAAAAAAAAAAAAAAAACTGAACTCTACATTTAGAACACATAATGATATTATTTATATTAGTTATTTATATTTTAACCTGATAATTATCCATGGACAGAACAATATTGGAAATTAGGAAATATGAACTAGGTTTTGATTCATAACTACTACTTATTTGAAAACTAACAAGTACTTGAAAAGAATAACTACTTGACTTATGGGAGACGGTTGTAAATTGAAACACTTGTTTTCCTTTAGTGCAAGTTTTGGGTATAGACTGTATAGTACAAGTTTTTCTTTTGGAAACATTCAAGTATTATATTAATATGAGATAATGTAGTTAGATCAGCATCCGTACACCAAAATACTTTACAACAGGAATGTACAAAAAGTATGATCATGTGCATCTGTTGTTCATAGATAGGCTATCAAAATCCAAAAAGAAGCTGATCCAAAAATAAATAAAAGTAAAGTTTCCCTTGAAAAAAAGTATGATCATGCTTAATTCACAATGGGAGTGCCAGTGTAACAAAAGTTTTCCTTAAATGAAAAAATAGAAAATGCCTGACATACTTCTTATGGATTAACTGGTTTAATATTTTCTTGACCAAGTATAAAAGTTCTACATTTTTAAGCTTTAAATATATACCCCCTCGTGAAAAGTTGGAGATACCACTTGTGAGTGAGAATGACAATCCCCATGTTATTGCAATATCGGTACTCACCTGTATTTATACCACATGTCACTGGCTCAAGATGGGCAAAAAGCTAGTGTAGAACATTTATGTTGCATGTGAATAAGAAAAATCAGAAACAGCAAACACATTCTAGCTGCATTAGTTATTTTTAATTTATGCAGGCTGGCAGGGATCTTCGGTTTCTAAGTCTATCAATGACTGGATGCTTTTCTTTGGGTGGACTTCTACTAATGGTATGCTTTCATCTTACACGTTTCCATAGCTTCAGTTTTTCTTTTTCTTTTTCTGGGACATGAATGAAAATTTGAATTGCCTTATCTAGTATCTAAGGGTTGTTCCTTAAATTATTAAGCTTCACAAGTCTAAGTAATGTTCATTTTGATTATTAGATAATGATGTTAATATCAATTATTTGTTAATTAAAAATAATGTTAAACAATTTTTTAATATCGTGTATTAACTATCAACTAGTCTCCTATGGTCGAATATTTTGTTCCATAAATTTTCTTGTTTAGGTTAATACTGTTAATTATCAATTTGTTAATATTTTTTGTTCTATTGCTAGAAATGGAACCCAACTCACCAGTCACCACTATGCTACAACATACTGAGATTTAGGGATGCAACTTAGACGGGTTCAGATTGGGCTTTTGTCAAAATTTGGGTGGGCCTGACCTGAGGGCCCAAGCCTAGTGTAAAATGTTAACTCAGACCAACCCTAGTTGCACCCCTACTAAGATTATTTCGGTTGAAAGCCATCTGAAAATAAAATAGTCCACCAAATATCGATATTATTTTGATGTTCTTAACGAATGACCTGGATGCATTAATTCTTCCACCATTTCCTCAGTGTTTCCCAACTCCCAAGTGTATCCTAGTAGTTCATATGAACTATTAAAAGATGTGCTTATTATGTCTTTAGACCTTATGTATAGTCATTTATGCCTAGATTTATTGGTATCAATGCATTTGCCGAAATGACTTTTTCTAGTAATGCCCACACAAATCCTAATCATTCCCTGTATTCATTTTTTAAGTGTATCTACAGGTTGCTTTTCTAATGCTCTTCACAATACTGATACTTCGAACCTTGGTCTCTACCATGTGCTGATGATTTTAATTTAACAGCTTGTTAGCAGCAGAGGGTGTGGTTTGCCAGGTTGCTGGTGGGCTCTAGCAGGATTTCAATGGGTAAAAATTTTATCCCTTGATTTAAGAGGTTAAGACTGTTCTTATTTCAAACATCACTGACTCAACATGCTTCTTTAGGCTCGCTTTTCTATTGCTTTACGACGGCTTACTTCTCCGCATGGAATACTCTACTCTGAAGAGCTAAACACACATGAACTGGAGAAACTGAAAGCTGCGTAGGGAACAACAGAACAGAAACCAGGACACATGAAGTGGGGAAACTGAATGTTGCATAGAGATACATGATCATGCTTTTAAAGATTGAGCAACCAAGCCTAATTGAATTCGCCATGCAGAAGCTACATGTCTTAGATGACCAAGATATTCTGGAGGAGGTATTTATTAGTCACGAATTCATGATTCATACAAGTTCATTTCGCCAATGTAAAATAATTATTATTAATTTGTCATATGCCCATAAATTGGCGGTGCGTGCTCATTGTTTTGGTGACCATTCAGTGTTGTAATTGAGAGTACATTGTTCTTTATTAGTTAATGGAAATAAACATTTGTTTGATCTCTAAGCCACAGTCCCAAGCAACCTCCATCACCACTAAAGCAATTTTGCAAATGACAATTGCGACCGTTTTTTTTCAAATTGCATTCCATAACCAGAACCTTGACCGAAGAAGCAAGAAAGCAAGAAAAATGATTAAGCAGCATACCGTAGAGCCGTGTATTCCTTTGAAATATACGGAAACATTGTCAGAGTCGGACTGATGTGGACTGGATCACGGTTCACGGGTCAAATGGTCCAACCTCCAGTTTGACTATTTCAATTCAATATATATATATATATCCTGGTAACCCAAAAACCGTATTGGCTGTGACTGTGAGAACCCAGTTCTGATGGTCTGACCGTCTGGCCTGGTCCGAGTCTCAATAGATTGATAACCATAACTCAAGTTATAATGAATGACTCCGGGAGTCGTACTGGTTGCAAACTTGCTTCGACTCCAAAACTGAAATAACCTCCGGAGAATTGAGATTCTGCTTAGCAAACACGTGTTTCCTTGAACACTTTCACTTCTCATTTCTCCATACAACCTGCCTAGAAGAAGAATTATAACCATTGAAAATGTCTGAAAAGAGGAAAACCCACAGTATCCTTATCTTCGGCATAAATAAGGATAAAGATCTTATGCTACTGATTTCCCTGGACTGGTTGTGGTTCGTACAAGTTATGCTTTGCTGCAGCTAAATTACTACTTTTGGATTATAGCAGATAGGGCAATTTTTGGGCCTTAAAAATAGGTAATCTTTTTAAAAATAATATCAAATAAGGGCAAAATTACTGTTCATCTTCTTCTTCTTGTAGAAGCGCCGCCGGCAACCTCCGGCAATGCCTTTGCCTACCTTCGCCCACCTCTGCCTAGTTTTGCCACCTCCGCCCAAATAGAAAACTTCTCTTCAATTCGGAGGAGTTGTCTTGATGGCCGACTCCAAGTGATGGTCGAAATCATTGTCGTCATTATGGTAGTCGAGGTAGCCAAATCTCTGGAGATAGCATTTAACTTGGTTGAGACCTTTTACTCTATCTCCATTGTGGCATCCTTCTAACTGATGCAAGAACAAAAAACAAAGAGAGGAGAGGGAAGACGAGGAGAGGGAGGATGAGGAGGATGATAAGAGCATGCCTTTGCACCCATTGATGGAAGAGGTGGAGGAGAGAGAGCCTGAGACATTCACTACTTCTTTGAGTTGTCGATAAGAGCCTGAGAAGTTGCTCATGCCTGAGAGTTGTGAAAACTTCTTTGATCATGCCTTTGCTCGAACTCAGAGAAGTTGCTCATGCCTTTGCACCCACTGATGGAAGAGTGCATTTCGATTCGGAGGAGTGATGGACAAATGGTATCCGCACTGATTGGATTGATGCGGCATTCGTGGCGGTGCACGAAATCAGCCACTTGCTTGGGCTTGGGCACAGCTCTGAGCATGATGCTGTCATGTTTCCCTACATTGATGTGGGAACCCAGACGATATAGAAGGAACACAATCTCTTTACGGTATTTATTGATTGCCGCTACCACTTCAACTTGTAACTTGTTGTTCCATCCCGGCCGGTCTTGTCTTGCTCATGCACATCATATGAAGAAATACTTGCCTTTTAATGGCGATCCAATTACAACCGCTTACAGTAATAGCCTAATAGGCGGAGGTGGCGGTGTTGGGCAGAGGCAGAGGCGTTGCCTAAGGCGGCGGCTCTTCTGCAAGGAGAAGAAGATGAACAATTGCTTTGCCCTTATTTGATATTATTTTTAAAAAGTTAATCTATTTTTGATATTTTATTAAAATATTACTTTTATTGATATTAGGGCCCCAAAATTGCCCTTATCTGATATAAACCCAATTACTTTCAATCAACTATCAACTGCCATCTTTTCTTCTTTATGCGTTAATATATTAACAATAGGGATTGTGGAAGAACCTTCATCATTCTTTCTTTTGCAAAGATACCAATTTGCATCTCAGTTCATCTTAGGATCAGAGGTGAAGCATCATGCAAGGTTCTCTGATTTTAAGGGCAACAAAAGTGGAACCAGAAAGAATTTGAAGAGTTCACATCTATGCCCCACTAGAGGGCGCCCCACAGCACATTCCCACCTTCTACTGGGAACATCTCCCGATAACAAGTACAGAAGATGATGAGACATCATTGGGAAATGTTCCCAATATAAGGTGGAGATGTGCTGTGGGGCATTATGGGGTGCCCACTTTGTGGGGCACAGATGTGAACTCAAATAGAAGTCTTACCAAAACAGGATAATTGAAGAAAACTTTGGCTATTAGGAGCTAACAAATATCCATTGGCTCCCCGACAGAACACGCCACACAGAACATCGCAACTGTGCATTGACAATATTTCCTCGTAACAAGTATGGGAGATGTTCTAAATGCATGCTCAGAGGTGTTGTGGGGCACATTCTGAGGAGCCAATCTGAACTCAGGACCATCAGCTTGGGCCGTTGGGACTGTTTTTGGGCATATGCCACACAGAACATCCCTGCTTGTCTTTTCTGGTCAAATGAATATTAATGCAAGTACTCTTTTGCCCTACACCCATGGTTTCGCTAGAACATTTTCAAACAATATCAATTTTAAGCATTATATTTAAATCAAATCAAATTGGATTTTATAGGATAGAGGTGGTTTTCCTCTATAAAATTTATTTTTAAAAAAAAAAGAAGTGGTTTTCCTCTATAAACATTGACAAATAGAAACAGGTGGGGTTCGGATCAACCTTAATGGGATTGAATCCAAGCATGAAATAATCATGGATTACATCTTGGTGCCATGTAAGGGCGTTTGGTCTAGTGGTATGATTCTCGCTTCGGGTGCGAGAGGTCGCGAGTTCGATTCTCGCAACGCCCCAAGTTGGGCATTTTATGTATTTTCAAGTAAAGGTCAACGTGTATACTGTGTAGTGGTGGTCACTGGTTACTTGGTCAGCAGATCTGTTTTCAATTTTTCATCCCAAGGCTCTGCAAAAAACCAAAATAGACAATGCACCAGCCGGGAATCGAACCCGGGTCTGTACCGTGGCAGGGTACTATTCTACCACTAGACCACTGGTGCGTTGATATCTAAGGAAACCATATTAAATATTTTAAAACGATCATCCCCCACACCGACCTCACAGCATGTACCAGCCGGTAACATCTTGTGTATTATGTCATTATTCATAGGAGATGCTCATATTACACAGTAGGATTGTTGTCTATTATGTTATTATTGATTGTATGAACGAACTATATCCTACAAGGTGGTGCAAATGTGTAATGTTTTCGAACCGTCATTGATCTAGACAGTTGGACCGTTTGGCCCGAAAACCGTCCAGACAACCAGTTCTGTTTCACCTTTAACCCATTCCTAGGTCAAAAACCATTAACTTGGTCAAAGAACCGTTGACCCAAGTGGTCGAACCATCAACTTGTTTGACCCAGAAAGTGGTTCGTAGTTTAAGAAAGTTGTAGAGGATAGAGAGGGGAGAAACTGAGACATGAACTCAGATATATGATCCAACAGAGAGAAGAAGAAGAAGAAGAAGAAGATTGTAGAAGTTGGAGAGAAATCAATCTCAGATCTAAGATCTCAGTTCTCGAATCTCAGATTTGAGATATACCTCTGTTGCTGACGCCTTGCCGTCACCATTGCCATTATCATCGCCATTGAGCATTGAATCCGCCTCTTCCTCTTCCTTCTTCTTCCCTCCTTCCCTCCTTCCTTTCTCTCATTTTCTGTTTTTTCCTTTCTCTCCTTCCTTTCTTTCCTTCTTTTATTCCTTCTTTCTCAACCAATAACCATATCCTTTCTCATATAAAATATTTTCCCTAATAATGCAAATTGTCTGAACCATTCAATCCGGATGGTCAACTGCTGACCCAGAAACCGGTAGTTAGAACGATTCTGTTTCCGGATCGGTTTTTAAAACCTAGGAGTGGTATTCTACATGATTTGTGTTGAACAAAACTATATTCAACCCAACCAATAAATAAGGGAAAATCAAACCCATCCCACATATAGTATACTTGTACTAAACCAAGTCTATGAATGGGATTGTTAATGGATTAGATATTAATCCAACCCAATCCAATAAATATTTTAATTAGTCCAATTCAATATGTATTATTGGACCATCTAACCTGTTCAAATTGATTTTAATTCAGATTGGATTCAATCAAAACCTAATTGACATCTCTACTCTTTATTTCTATCAATAAATCGGATATTGGTTCAATCAGACCCAGTTCAATATAAATTCAATTGGACCATTAAGTGTGGACTGATCTAGTTAAATATGTCTTATTGGACTTATTAACTGTCCAATATTCCGTTCAAAATAATTTTGATTTGAATAGAGTCCAACCCAAACCCAATCTATCGATGCTCCCATCCATGCATACAATTATATCAATTATACCGGGAAAAAAAACTATATCCGTGTTGCAAATGTCAACTGTCGGGTTTAGCACTAGTTCACCTCATCCCGAATAAGGTTCGATTAGTGCAAGTTTACCACTAAACCTACATACTAATAGACACCCCTGTCTCTACGTTCTGAATTAATTTATTGACGATCAAATCGATAGAGATAAATTGCTTTTTGTTGTTGTTGTTTTCAGATATATGTTCCAAACGTGGTTTTATTAAACGGATAACCATCTCTTTTCTCTTTGTCAATAAAAGTTCATTCTTCTCTTTTTCATGAAATATTAATGGTGTTAGATTCTAACTAATTGCCCCAAGGAACTAAGGTAGTCATGTTTTGTAATGAGGCAAAATCCATCTTACCCAAGGTTTAAAGTATCCATGCATATCATATGATTACCCTCTATCATCAATTTCTCTATGCAGTTCCTATCATTACGCCTCTCTCTCTAGAAAATTATTAAATTTGTCTTACACACTTAATCTCTATTATTAAATCTAACTCTCGAACATTAGGCTGAGTTTGGAAACGATGCAAATAAGTGTGAATGCAAATATGTAAAATGAAAAACAGTCTATATAAATTATAAAGTTGGGTTAGTTTTGCACTGGCAAATTTACCTTCTTACCAAACAGACTTTTAGCTGTAATGCAAACACAAATTCCAATAAAGCATGTCTTCTTTTATCCGGAGAAGTACGGACAAACCTAATGCAGATTTCTGATTTCCACTGCAGAGCTATAAACATTCGAAATGGCAATGATCCACACTCTATGGACCAACGCCCGCCCGTGAATTGGCATCAATTCCGAGTTGACACCTACTACAACAGTACTTTGTGCCTATAAATTCTGACCCTGGGCTGACCATTTTTCTCCCTTTTTTATCAAAAGTCCACTTGAATGCAAATTTACTTCTTTTTTATTGATATACTTTTCCATCTTATTATCAAGGTAAATATGCATTGGAAAATGTATTTTCTGTCATTTATCAATACATAGATGTAATGTTTACAAACACAGGCAAAAGTGAACCAGAGTGCAAATTTACCCTAAACCGGGATTTACACTCCATTTGCATCATTTTCAAATGCAGCCTTATGTCCTATATTTCAGGTAACTAGACAAATTCAAATTTGTGTAATTGACCTTATCAAAGGCATTAACTTTTCCAATTTTTATAACCATTAATTTTTTGGTACGAAAGACAAAAAAATCATGTACTACACCATGCTCCAGTTATTTGTCATAGTTATATGAACCTTAAGTTTTACTTTTAAATTTTCTTTTTTTAGTGGACATTTGTAATAAGTATTTAAAATTGATTACTAAATTTCTTATATTTATAAATATTAACAAAGATTATATCAATTTATGAAAATTAAGATATGATCTTCCATAATTTCTTTTGATATTTCCCAAATTATATCCCGATAGTTTATTCTTCACATTAAGGCATGTATTTCTTATGTGCATGTGATTTGTTTGTAATAATTTAAAACTTATAATTGTCCCTCATTGGCTTTGATTCTCTTGTTGTATCAAAGGGTTAAGGCTCCATTCATTTTCTTCATTCGGTCATTTATCTAGGTAAGTGGGAAACACTTATTTGTGCAAATGCATTATCCATGTTTTTTGTTTTGCAGGTAAGTTAAACAATCATCATTTTATTATAAAAAATCGGGTAATTTTGTCCTATCATGTGTTAACGTGAAAAAATTACTGTTTACTTGCTTGGGATATCTGGGGAAAAGTCATTTATGTGGAACCCAAAATTTACCAAAAATAGAACATAAGATTGCTGGTCAACAGGAATTGACCAACTGTCCCCCTCATTTATCCGAAAAACGAACAGGGCCTAAGAGTTTAATCTATTTTCTTCCATCTTAACGCAATTTAATTTGTATAAATACCAATAATGGGAGAGCAAATAAAAGTACAAATTCTGTTTAGTGTTTATATTAGATTTTTGCTTTATTTTGTTTGAAGGGTGTATTTTATTTCATATACATCACAAACAAAGAAGCCAAAGTATGGGCCCATGAAAACTGAAATCCATGATGCTTTTTTCAGTATAGGCCCATGGAAAGCCCCAGGTCCGGATGGTATGCATGTTGCGCTTTTACAGTGGGGTTGGCCATTATTCAATGCAGAAGTTACAGCTTGTGTACAACACATTTTTCAACATCCCTAAGATATTGCTACAATCAATTCTACTAATTTATGTCTGATACCAAAAGCTGACAATGTCGAAACTGCTTAAGATTTCTGGCCCATTGGATTATACAATGTGTTATATAAATTAATTGCAAAAATGGTCATTCGAAGGCTGCAACTTATTCCCATGTCAGAGTGCTTTCACACCGGATCACAATATTACAGATAATTCTATCATCACCCAGGAGGTGCTTCACTCCATGAAGGAACAGAGGGCCGGTTGAGGGCAAAACATGTCAGAATTAAAAATTTGTAGTTTGTACCGTCCTCTCCCTCAGGATTGTACATTTGGCGAGGCATTTTAAAGATGAGAGATGCCTTGCATCAAGATTGCCATTGGCTTATTGGGGATGGATGGATTGTTGATGCAATGTACGACCCTTGGCTACCGAATGGGATTATTCCCTCCACTATGGCTCACACCAAACCACAACATTAAAGTTGCAGAGTTTATTGACCACTCCTCTATGACTTGTCGTAGCAATCAGATTGCAATTTCCTTTGATTCACTTACTACTCAGTCTATTATCTCCATTCGGCTTCCTTTATAGGCTAACACAATGCCAAACAAACTAGTTTGGAAGCTGATTCCTCATGGATGCTATACTACAGCATCAGGTTACAAACTTTTAACTTCTATGCAGCCTACTTCAAAACAAAACTTTTTGGCTTCTAACATTACTTGTTGTCAGTTCTAGAGTCTCGAGAATGTTGGTCCTAAATTGCTCATTTTCATTAGGAGGTTGCTCCAAAATGCTTTACCCACTAGAAGTAAACTCCATAAAATTCTTCGTTTCTATAACAACATATGTCCTTTGTGTGAGTCGGCTACAGAGAGAGTGGACCATTTATTTCTATACTGCCCATTTTCTAGATTGGTGAGGTTTGGTTCATCTATGAGCTTTAGACATAATTCATACCTAGAGTGAAGCCTATCAAAATGGATTTTTCTTGATTTGAGTAATAGTCAATCTTTTGGTTTGATTTGTAGTCAATACTTCAATATCCTTCGGCACATTTGGCTTGCCCAAAATGTCCTCATTGTCAATAATCAACACCAATTCCCTGAGATCATCATAGAGAAGGCTTGTGTGGACTGGTAGTTTCATTCTGATGTTATTCATAACCCTTTAGCGGTATCTAATGAGAACAATTCATTGGCCCCAACTACAATGACCCATTGGATCCCACCATCAAGAGGTAGTGTGAAAAACAATTTCGGTGGTGCCATTGCTACTGATAAACCTGACATTGATATCGCTATTCGGGATAATAATGGTTCATTTCTTTTTGCACGTGCTATTCCAAAACACCTCAACATGCACTCTTCACTGAAGCCTTAACTCTTTGGGAAAGCCTTCGATTTGTCTATTTTCTTGGTATTTCTGCTATCATAATTGAAGATGATGCACAACTTTTGATTAATATATTGTTGGAGGATACCCTTACCCCACCATGGAGTATCTACACTCTTCTTATGGATTACAAGAGGTTCCTATCTCACCTTCAAAACTACTCAATTACATTTGCTCTCTAGGTTTGTAATTGGGCTGCCCATAGACTTGCTAAACATGCTTTGTCTTATTCTTCATCTCTCACTTGGTCTGTAACACTTACTTTCTTAATTCCTTCTCTAGAATCTGATGTAACTGATTGTTGATTGGATCATCCTTCGGGAATTTTCAAAAAAAAAAAAAAGTAAAAACCTAAAACAACCATCATGCACATTTTTATCTATGTGAGAGCCATGTACACCATTGGAGCCATTGTAAAAGACCTTGCTTCCCTCTCTCTATAGGGTTCAATTCATTCTTGAGTTGGGAGTCAGGAATCTTCCCTTAGAAGGCCCTGCAATTGTCATAATTAAACTTATGTTGGAAGATACCCTTCCTCCTTATCGCTGATTGGAGAAGTTCTTTATCTCACCCAGAGTCTTTTTCAGTTGTTGATCATATAAATTGGGAAGCCAATCAGCCAGCCTATATTATAGCCAAACATGCACTCTTAGAAGATACAAAATTCAAATTTGCTCCTTGAAGAGCGTACCTCACATCAAATTCATAGTACATCGCAATTGTGTATTGGGAACATCTACCCATGAATAATAACATGTGAAAATTCTTGATTAGTACTCTATACTTTAGGCCTAGCACGATAATTTAGTACCGGAACTGTCAAAACATGCAAATCCAATACCTGGCATTAATCAACCGTTAAATGGCATTTGAAAAGACATGAGTGCCCTTTGAGTGTAATTTAATTTTTTTATCAACCATCCAAATGTTGACAAAAAATGAACAGTCCAAATCCTTGCCTCTTCTATTCAAGAAAGTTGGGGACATGTCTCAGTGGGCATTTTGATGACCCCAACTTTCTTGAATAGAAGAGGCAAAGATTTGGAACTGTTCATTTTTTGTCAACATTTGGATGGTTGATAAAGAAAATTAGATGAT
The DNA here is from genome assembly GCF_055504915.1 of Nelumbo nucifera. NCBI lineage: Eukaryota > Viridiplantae > Streptophyta > Magnoliopsida > Proteales > Nelumbonaceae > Nelumbo > Nelumbo nucifera. The sequence continues at coordinate 26,995,521 of NC_142653.1, forward strand.
ACTCGAAGGACATTCATCTCTTTTCAAATGCCACTTAATGATTGATAAACGATAGATATTAAATTGGTAAGTTTTGAAAGTTTGAATACTGAATTGTCGTGTTTTAAAGTTTGGGAACCAAAATGGCACTAGGCCAAAAGTACAGGGTACTAATTGGGAATTTTCCCTAATAACATCAACTACATACATAAGATGCTCTCATGGCATGGCTGTAAGGTGAGCTTTGTGAGGAGCAAATCCAATCACAAAACACATCTCATACATGGGACTCTTGCCCAAATTTTTTAGAATACACTGTAAAAATCTCTAAATGTCTGGCCGAAATTGCCTCTTATTAGCAATGCAACTTTTGCCAAAAAAAAATAGCAATGCAACTTTGCGTTTCAAAATAAATAAATGGAACAAAAGTAAATAGAAATTTGCACTCACATACATTTGCACCAATACAAATAAAACTACTTTTAAAGCAGGCTATATATTTTATTTTATAATGCATGATATATTATATATGAAACTCTCATAAAATAACACATAATATATTATGTATAATGTATTAAAAGAGTTGGCTCGGGTATAACCATTATAATAGGTGTTTTTTTTTAAGGGCTAATCAAGCACTATTGAGGCATTAATCGAGGTGGGTTAAAATATTGAAGGTTAAACGCCCAAAGGGTTCTAAGGGTGTAGTCAGAGGAGGCACATTAACCCTATGTAGACCATTAAGTATATATTTGGTTCCGTGGGCATTTATAGATGATCCATTTATTGCTTTAAATGTTAATATTTATTTGTATATTTTTATTAAAATACATTTTACTTTAAGCGAGTTTCTTGGTTTTGTTGTTTGGTTGGACATTACTTTAAATGTTTTTTTACTTTTTATCTTAAATTAACACCCCATAAAAACCCATAAAAGTGTGCCATATAAGCATTTTGTTTTAAGAAATGTTGGGGCATTGGGGGAAACAAGAACTTGATGTTTCTTCAAATGCCCTATGCACATAAAGCAAAGTGTTTCAGTTTTTTAGTGTTTATTTGATAAACGATGAAACCAAACAGTGGTTTCATATGCAATAAACGCCAATGACTATGTGGTGCTCATGTGGTGGTGTTTTTTCAATAAACACACATAGAACCAAACACCCTAAAAAACAACTTAAGTGTAAGTGGCATACAGTAATTCCCTAACAATCCTTTGAAGTCTGAATGGCAAAAAAAATGAGTACCCTGAACCTCGATGAGACACCTCACACCTGTATTCTAGGTGTCAAATAGGTTAAAAAATGTAAATTATATAAAACATCAGTCCAGATCTGCTCAAAAAAGAGAAAAAATGTGTTCCAACACGTTGGGATTTCTTGCCAATAAAACTTGTTCCAACACCCTACCAACTTGATTTAACATCACATCTCACCATCAGATTGAGACTTATAAAAGTGGGACCTATCATGTATCAGACGTGCAGTGCCAAATCATGTTGGCAAATTTTTGGAATCTAATTTGTTCAAAGGTGATCCCGATTCTATTCCAACATGATCTATGTTTACACATAAGATGCATGATGGGTCCTAGTCATATGATAGGTCTCGGTCTCATGGTGAGATATGAGGACACAAATCATGTTGGTATTATGCTGGAACAGTTTTTGTTGTGAAAATCTCAGGTGCCCAACTGCCATTCTTGAGTTAAGAGCATCCAACTCGAAATCGGATTTGGTTCATAAAACAGTCCTCACAATCCCTTGCAGTCATGTATCGAAAATATCTCTCTAATAAAAGGATACAAATATGAAAATATTCCCAATGCACAGCTAAGAGGATGGTGTGACCCAAACCGTATTGTTACATTAAATTAATATTTAGAATTTTAGATGCCGTAGGCCTCCTGGCATCAAAGCAAAAAAGTACTCTACTTCCTGGTTGTACTGTTTCAAACCAGCTGTCCACATAGATCTGATCAAGTTAAAAAAGAAACAAACCTTGGTACCAAGTGGGCGGGAAGAAGTATAAACAAGTCTAATTTTTTCTACGATGTCGAATGGTTTAAATAATAATAATTGCTGCCATGAGGGAAGAAAAAGAGATGAAGCCGAAAAACTACAATTGCTGCCATAAACTGATTCTGTAATGTAAAAGCGACCCTACCAAATACCAATGCAATGTGTCGTTTTGTAAACAAAGATGAGAGAGGGAGAGAAGGAGAGAGAGAGAGTAATAAACTAATAATTCATCCTCATCAGGGACTTCGAATTCTCCATCTAGTTCTTCTCGAACAAGGGCTCAGAATCTAACTCAGGTGCTCCAAGTGAAGGTAATTTGAAATCGAGACTAGAGGTTCCCAAGGCTTGGAACTAGTGTAGCCCCGCTTGCATTTTTCGCCTTCTTGATTGTTCTTGTTGTTCCTTTATGGTTTTGGGAACGTGCCTTCCAAGCACCAAATTCCTTTGCGGTGCACCCCAGAGACCCATCTGATCCAAAAAAACATGGTTAAGATTGTAGTCTCTAATAACACCAATGCAAGATTATCTAATCTAACAGAGAGTAGTTCTCAGAGTTTACATAGTGGAATGGTAGAACCTCATGTGATTGAGGCTGGAATTTTGCTCTAGAAAATGAGCTAGGACGTGGTGGTTTTGGGGCAGTTATAAGGGGGAACTAGATGATGGGACAAAAATAACAGTCAAGAGAATGAAGGCTGGTGTGATTAGTTACAAGGCTGTGGATGAAGATGAATTTCATGCTGAAATTGCACTAATTATTTAGTGTTATTCCAAGTCCTACATTGCCTTTTTCTATAAAAGGATAAGGATAGGCAACCCAAGCCAATTCAAGTCTAACAATTAAGTGAGGCTCATGCCTTGTTTTTTATGCCATAGGCCTAAAGCCTAACCAAGCCCAATTTAACTTTGGCTTGTATAATTTTTCTTTTTGTAAGTATTACATTTACATATTATTTAATTTAAACTTTTAAATAAATTAAATTTTATTATTTGATTTCATGGGCTTAAAGTCTTTACTTGTTAGGCCTGAAAAGACTGTAAGCTTGGCCTGGGCCTATGTAGGGCCGGGCTTGGGCTTACAATCTAGGCCCAGGGTGCGGGCCAGGCCGGGCCTGAGCTTAACTTAAAGTCCTTATAATTGGTGTTATACCCGGCTTGGGCCTGGCCCATAATCTGCCCTACCTCCTATCGGACATATTGTGTTGAAATTTTAAACCTTATATGCACCTAGTAACATGTAGGGACGTTGATGGGTCTAGCGACCTTAATCCACTAGACTTTGTGTTTAATCCCAACCTAAGGGTGCAATTTGGTTGCGCCCAATCCAAGTCCGACCTGATCCAATCTAAGCTCTTCCATATGTTGGGTCTATACTTTTAGGCTTTGGGCTAAGCCTAAGACCAGGCAAATCGGGATTGACTCAACTCAGGTTGGACTTGGGTTATGGCGTTAGGTAGCTTGAATCCATCCTGAGGTTGGCCCAACCCAACCTTGTATTGGGCTAAGCATAGGCTGGGTCAGGCCCAAGCTTGAAGTTCGTATTTTAGGATTGGGATGGGTTGAACCTCAACCCGACCCGACCCACCCAAGTTGGGCTACAAACTGCCCTATAAATAAAATATGTATTGCAATTTTTGATGCTTGCTATTGGGGCTCCCGCAACATTTCCTGGTAATAGGTAAGTGTTAAATCCCAAAATGAACTTGCCATCCCATATGGCGTGAGTTGGGGCAGCAGACAAAGGAGACCAAAGATGAAAACCATAGACAAAGAATAAAATAAATAAAACAAGGAAGAAAGGGATTAAGAACACTATTTATTTGCTATAAAGAAAAGATAAAATACTTGCTATCTATTTAAAACATTCAAGTAGGGATTTCAATGGCTTGGACAGGCTCAAAACAAAGTGACCCAATGTATATAGGATTTGGATTTGCGTTATGTATACCACTTATTATAATTGGGTCAGAATCGTTTTTGGTTGTGTTCTCTATACCTAAACTGATTAAGGTTGTGTTTGGTAGCATTATTTTCTTTTGTTTTATTAGCAGCACACCGTTGTTGTTTTTACTTAAAATGTTTTGGGTTGATCAATAAAAAATTTGGCGAGAGAAATGTTTTGTCACATCTAAAAATTACTTTAATTAGAATGATTAGGACTTCACCCAATCCAGAGAAACACCAATTTGATGTTTATAAAAACAACTTCTCATACATGCATTTTTAAGGTATTGCCCATTTAAATAAAAAATAGACTCAAATAACAATTGTATACCAATTTATATTGATCAACCTAAATTGTCTTAGGTAAAACAATAATGATATCAAATACAACCAAAGTTTACACATATGAATATTGGTGTACCTATTTTTTCTCTTACATCGATAAATAGGTTGTTATTTTTTCTCATGATAATTTTATAATATATATATATATATATATATATAAAGAAAGAAAGGTGGTCTAAGTCAGAGGGCCTCTCCTTGCTCCAAACCCCCATGCTGCTCTCTCCTTAATTCTCTCTCCCTCCCCCTTTCCACCACTCCTATTGAGCCAAGTCAGCATACCCCCTCCCCCTTCTCTATCCAGTTGTGAAACAGCCTCTTCCCTTTTTTTAAAAGAAATCTAATCCCTTTGATTATAGGCACCAATCTCTCTCTCTCTCTCTCTCTACTAGATTATACTCACCACAGAATAACCCCCCTCTCTATTCATTCACAGCTTACAAATGTGACGGATCTTCTTCTTTTTGTTTTTCTTGCCTTAAACAGATTAAAAATTTAGAACACCACAAAGACTCATGAACCTCCATCTTTTTGCCCCTTTTGGTATTTTTCATCCCTATTATTCCACAAAGAAAAACTTAGTGCAACATCTCTTGAAACTAATGCAATAGAAAGTACAAAAGAAATCATCCATCACATAAGGTCATAGGAATGTTGTGGGTAAACCATTCATTAAGGTTAGTTCTAAGTTTTTCCTTAAACAAAGATTAGTTTGAAACTTTTGCTTCAAGTTTTAAGTTTCCATTTTTTTGTAGATAAGTTGTCATTTTGAGTATAGTCCCGTAGTTTCTCTCAAAAGAAAGTTTTTTGCATTGCAGGTATACTACTGATTTTATAGAGTTTCTCAGACTTCATAATGGTTTTCTTCTTACATTTTGATGTTTAAAAGGGTTTGTGTTTTATTTGGAAGTAACGGTGCCAAGCAGGATTGTTAAAGTCTAAAGAGATGCTACTCCTGAATTAGGGAAATAGTTGGTCTAAAGAGGTAAAAACTCAGTTTTGATTTGATGAAATGGCTAATGTTTGCTATGATTGATCCAGAAGCATCCGGTAATACAATAATTAAATGTATTCGGGTTAACCCATATGTGATGTCGGGTGAAGAAGAAAAGACATTGGGTTTACATCGACCAACCATCAATTGGCCATAAATTAGAGTTAATGCACGAAAACACGTTTTTGAATGAGGTAAGGCATCAAAGATATTAACGGGCACTTTTGAGCTATGAGTAAATATGTATCGGTAGATGACTAGCTGTTGTACTTTTTGCTCTTTAGGCTATGTTTGGTTTGAAGAAAAGGTAGAGAAAGGAAGGGAAAGGTAAGGAAACCTATATAAGATTTGTAAAGGTTTTTCTACCTTTTTCTTCCTTTCCCTACTTTTTCCTTCAAACCAAACAGTCTTAATGAATTTTTATTTGCCAAAGAAATATATGTTTGTGAAACTTGGGCGGTAATATGTTAATTGGCTGGTAGCCTGATGGGCTGGCCCAGCTGGTCTATTTTTTTATCAGGCTTAGACAAAATTTTAGGCCAACATGCTCAGGCTCGGGCTTTCAAGATAAGCCTAGCTCAAGCCCAAACCTTGTCGGATATTATCATATATAAATTTCAATAAACTATACAGCAATTATAGAAAAAAAAAACATAAGTTTTATGAACTTTATGATTAATGGAATAGGGAATGGCAAGTTTTGAAGCCAACTTACCATTCAAATGATCAACATTGGATATTTTGCCACTTTCGTCAGCTCAAGATAATGAAGGGATGTAGATGCAACAATGTCAAAAGGTTCAAGAGAGAAAAAATGCTATTAGCAGGAAGCAGGGTATTGAACTGTGGTCCCGTTTGACATATCTTTTCACGTGGGCTGTTGACTTTTTAGAAGCCTGGCAGCTCGTGTTTTTGTCATTTCCCATTTTGGGTTATTTTCGGGAAGCTCCAAATAGAATTTTCACTTTTTTTTTCAATTCATCTTCACGCGTAAAGACACACCTTAACTAAATGGTCTTCAAGCTGCTAAGATCTTAATGCAAAAAACTCATATCGCCTTTTGATTGTGTCTACTAGAAGATTTTCTAAAAAAAAGACTTGCCAAACAGCCCCTTAATTAACCACTTATTAATTGGGGTTGAACTGATTCATGCCTATTAGTAACAGTTTAAACTGGTTATTAAATTAATATTACATTAATTTAAATTTATTTTTCAATATAATAATAGGAAAAATCTATGATGCAGAAAAGATATGGTATGGGAAGAGTCTTGACAAATCAAAACCCACCCATGAATTTTGATAAATAACACCTAATTGGGTACTAGGTTTATGATTCTAGTTGACTGGTCAAAAAAATTTCAGATATGGTATCTTTTCCATATAATAATAATAATAATAATTCTTATTATTATTAGTAGTAATAGTAGTAATGGTTATTCCATTTTAATTAAAAGATAGCATATTAATAATTAATATATATATATATATATATATATATATATATATAATAGTTAATTTTTACTTAAAAAGCTATGTAACTCATTAATCAATGGATATTCTTGAAAAAAATGGAATTTTCTATATGAACTTGAAAAGTAACTTTAGATGGTTATACAAATTTATTAATTTTAAAATTTAGTTTCATTAAATTAAATGCTATTTAAAGGTTGATAATATTACCCATTAATAAAATAATGGTTGGGTTGGAAAACAGTACATTTTAATTAACTATGAATTAAAATTCTGTAAATTAACTATAAATATAATTAACATTAAATTTCATTAAATTAACCATAATTTATGATAATTACTGACAATTTCTGGATTTAGTGAAATTTCCATTTATCTTATTGTTGGATATTGAATTTTCCCGTGCATCGCATGGGGTCTGCTAGTATTATCATATACCAAATGTTATTGATATGACATCATTTCGACCACCAATTAAATGGCAAAACACAAGTCTGAGCTGAGGGTAAAATGGAGAAATTGCAAATGAGAAAGAATGGAAACTCCAAAGGAGGAAGGCCAAAATCAAACGGTTTAGTCATTTAGACCGTCTTACATTTACTTTAGGGTAAATTTTTTATATTACCCTTATAGTTTAGTTAATTGACTTTACTGTTTGAAAATTAACTAACTCTATATTTACCATTAGATTCTATTAATATTCCGTCAAAACTTATAGGCCTATGACATGTAATTTTTTAAAAACCCAATTTTACCCTCCACCATCGACCTTGCTCTCTTTCATTTTACCCTCCACCTCCCACCTCCCCCTCTTTCACCTAGATCTCTGATCTCTCCCATTTGCTCTCATTCTCTTCTCAAGAACTGCTAGAACTGGAGAGGTTGAATGCTATAGGGGAATCGCAGTTACGACCTTCCCCTCTTCCTTTTCCCTCTTGTTCTATTCTCCGGAATCACTGGAGCTGCAGAGATCGAATGCTAACATTTTGTAACATTTTGCTCCTGCAAGTGTTTCTCGACCATTTAATTATTATGACAATGAAATAGGTGAATACATATCCAATGAGATATTTGTTAGGTTCTCTGCATCAAAAGACACTTCAGAAGAAGTATAGTAGTAATAATGGATTTGACTTTTTGCCTGACATAAACACAATAAAATTGCCAAGTTTTACACCGCATCTTCTACATTCGCAGTCGTCATATTCTGTGGGAGCTATATTAGGAATCGACGTTTCTTCTTTCGTCCATATAATTTTAATCTTTTCTGGTTCTTATTGGTTTTGGTGAAGGAAGAGGAAAAGCGAAGAGGAGGACAACATTGAAGAATGGGAGCTTGAGTACTGGCCCCACCGGTTCTCCTTCCAAGAGCTTAATGAAGCAACAAATAAATTTTCAAAAGAAAATCTTCTAGGGTTCGATGGTTTTGGCAAAGTATACAAAGGAACTCTACCCAACAACACAGAGGTTACAGTCAAATGCGTCAACCATGATTCCAAGCAGGGATTGAAAGAGTTCATGGTCGAGATCTCAAGCATAGGTAGGCTGCAACACAAGAACTAAGTCCACATGAGAGGGTGGTGCAGGAAAGGCAGCGACTTGATGTTGGTCTACGATTACATGCCTAATGGCAGCCTCAACAGTTGGATCTTTGACAAGCCGAACCAACTGTTGGGGTGGGAGGGACAGCGAAGGGTGCTCGTCCATGTAGCAGAGGGCTTGAATTACCTGCATCATGGGTGGGACCAGGTGGTGCTGCATCATGACATCAAGTCTAGCAATAAATTGTCTTCTTTGAAACTGCCGCTCTTCTCCGGAATCAGAGAGGTCGGCGCCCCTCTCGTTTTCTTCTCCAGAACCGCTGCAATTGCAGAGGTCGACACTCTAAATGTTCCACTGGTTACGACAATTAAGAGATTGGGGAGCTTCGATTTTGCCTTTGACCTTCGCTCTACTGGTTACGACAGTTAAGATGATGCGTACAAGGATTGGAGGCATCACCGTTTGAACAATTCCACAGGGATCGTGTTGCAGTGGACTAATGTCTTTGTGAAGCCTTCAAGAACGATGCCCAGTTTGGTGTTACTCTAAATTAGACCAAAGCCCTGTGGCTTCTTGCCGCATATGGGGTCAATCCAAGTATCTCTCATATCTGTAAGGAACCTAGGCGAAAAAAATGAAAGAGAGAGGGAGAGATCTGATCTACAATGAAAGATAAAATAGTCTTTTTCATATTTCTGTTGACGAACAATAATACTTAAGAAGAATTAGGCAATTGTTAGAAACAGTTGAGTGGTATTAATCAATTTTTAAACAGTAAAAATACACTTAATCAATTAACTAAACCATAAGAACAGTTTAAAAAATTTACCCTTTAGTTTATCGCGTTAGGATTGGGTCTATCGTGAACTATAACGGATCCAGCCTATTAACAGCACTAACTTCAAATGCATATGACATGGTAGTCTAGAAATGGCAGATTAGACTCGTGGCAAACCTTTCCCCAAGAGCTGACACTTAGCAGGTTACCCAATCAATCTGCGACATTGATTTGAAGCGGCTCAACCGAAATGATGGAGGAGATGGCAAAGCTGAGGTAAGTTGTGATCTTTCACTATACCGACCACTCGTTTATCATGGGTTCCTTGGTTTCTGAGCAATCTTTCTTGTGCTTATGTCATGATAGAAAAAGAAGAAAACTAAGATCGTAGTGGGGCTGACATGGGTAAGGCTTAAAACTCCTATTCCTCTTTGATTATCCGAAATTCAGTCTGTCAGGTGTTCATATTGTTTATGTATATGAACAGCTACGCAACCCTAAGGAAGTCACTAGAGAGGAATACAACGAGTTCTACAAGAAGACCTTCAATGAGTACTTGGACCCTCTAGCATCCTCACACTTCACTACAGAGGTAACAACAACAATAATAATGACAATACATGTGACAGTTGCATTGCAGAATGAAAATCCTAGAGATTATTTAGATATAGGATATGTTTAACAAATGGTGGAACTTATTTTTTATCATACTCCCCCTCCTCCAATACGGGTGCGTGGGCTCATGTGTGTTGTGCATTTGTTAAAATTTGAATGGGCCCATCTCAGATGTAGTGTAATTTGTTAAAATTGAATACCCAACGCGCACACCAACTTTCTACATGCACAAATATTTCATCATGCGGGCTATTATTTAGTGTGTTTTATTAAGCCTATAAACTTCATCTATTGCAGGGTGAAGTAGAGTTTAGGTCTATACTCTATGTGCCAGTTATTGCTCCTACAGGAAGAGATGATATAATTAATCCCAAAACAAGGAATATAAGGCTCTATGTTAAACGAGTGTTCATTTCAGATGACTTTGATGAAGAACTGGTAGGACATGGTCTTTCATGATGGTCCACAATTCAAGGGAATAATATCACATTGTACTCCCCTTCTCTATAATCGGTTTGCTTGCATCTGTCTGTTGTTTCTAATTGATCAGTTTGCAAGGTATTTGAGTTTCGTGAAAGGTGTTGTGGACCCAAATGACCTTCCACTCGATGTTTCTCATGAGATTCTTCAGGAAAGTCGAATAGTAAGTTAATCTGCCACATGACCCCAAACCTTTTAGAGACATCTCTTATTCTTGTTTTGTTGTTTATTTGAGTATTCATGGCCTAGTATAATTAGCTTTATATCTTGGTTATAGGTAAGGATTATGAGGAAGCGATTGGTTCAGAAGGCCTTTGACATGATCTTGGGCATATCTATGAACGAGAATAAAGAGGTATGCCACTGTTTTTCTTCTATTTCTTTTAGTCTTTTTGGATTTTGTTGCGATGAGCAAGGATTCAACTGAAAGCATTTGTTAGAGATATTCCAACTCATGGAGGAATCAATCATTTTTTTACTATGTTACAAAAGGACAACGAAAGGTTCTGGGAGAGCTTTGCAGAAAACCATTTTATTTGCATGAGGGCTATGTACATCCTTATCCTTATTTTTGAAATATCCCAACTCCTGGAACTAGAAGAAAAATAAAGTTGTTGATTGTTTGCTCAGTTATTTGTTTGTTGTGTCACACTAGGACTACTAGAAGTTCTGGGAGAACTTTGGCAAGAACTTAAAGTTGGGTTGCATTGAGGATCGTGAAAACCACAAGCGGATTGCTCCATTGCTTCGATTCTTTTCTTCTCAGAGTGATGAAGAGATGATCAGCTAAGATGAGTGATGAAGGAAGATTTGGTCCGACCTCGCAATCATTCCACGTGGCAAAAGCAAATAGCTCGGCACTTAAAATAGTGCACTCAAGGCGCAAGCACCAAAGGAAAGAAACCAGCAGTCCGAACTCCCTTCGAGGAGCATGAACTCCCTACGAGGAGCCCGACCTCCCTTCGAGGAGCCTGAACTCCCTACGAGGAGCCCGACCTCCCTACGAGGAGCCTGAACTCTCCCTTAGGCCCCGAGCCACACAAGGCAGTGACCCGAACTGGCCCGCCTCATGGCAGTTCGGGACACTCCCCTATCCGAACTCAAGACTTCACCTCGTTCGCCACTTCAGCACTTCGTCTCCGAGACGCCGAACTGAACAAACGTACCATACCTGACACCAAGGAGGTCCGTATACAAGGGCGGCGCATCTGACTGACTTGGGATCTTACGCTTGACAGCCGCACTTCAACGATCACCTACCACCGCCACCTGCCACTGTCATCACCGGTCGCAGAGACGGCTCCGACAAAAGGGAGCAGTGGCGGTTCTGACCAGTAGAGGGGATGACACCCGAACTGGCAGGAGACCAGAGGTAATCGTACCCAACCTGACAGAAGCTTAGGAGTGAGTGCACGAGGTTGCTATAAAAGGCTCCCTACCCCCAAGAACAAGGTATGCAAACTTTGTGCTATCTGGTTTTATCCTGCCTTTGAAGGATTCTAACTTGAGCTTCAGAGCTTCCACACCGGGTTCCCCCTGGAGCTTCCTCATCTTCTCTGTTTCAGGTTCCCCGCAATTCCTTTCAGAGGCAAGGTCATTGACAACTAAGACCGGCCTCTGGGGCCATTCCCGCCAGCAACAGGTGGGAGAAAGTTCCTAGTGGTGGCAATAGATTACTTCACAAAGTGGATAGAAGCTGAACCTCTGGCAACAGTTACAGCCCAAAACATACAAAACTTTTTCTGGAAGAACATAGTATGTCACTTCGGGCTACCTCGGGTACTGATCTCCGACAACGACAAACAGTTCGAGGATATCAAGTTCCAAGAATGGTGCCAAAATATGGGAATTCGTCAGAACTTCACGTCAGTCGCACACCCGCAGGCAAATGGTCAGATAGAAGTAATGAACAGAGCCATCCTCCGCAGACTGAAAGCACGACTAGACCGAGCTAAAGGGTTGTGGGCAGACGAGCTACCAAGTGTCCTGTGGGCTCACCGAACCACGGAAAAAACCGCTACGGGAGAGACCCCCTTTAACCTCACCTACGGCACCGAAGCAGTAATCCTGGTGGAAATCGAAATACCTACACTGCGACTAGAAGCATACGATGACCAGACAAACGGAGACGAGTTACGCACCAACCTCGACCTACTGGATGAGGTAAGAGACCTCGTGCACATCCGAACAGGGCCTACCAGCAAAAAGTAGCTCGGTACTATAACGCCAGAGTAAAGAAGAGGAGCTTTCGCGTCGGCGACCTGGTTCTCCGTAAGATCATGGTACTCGAACCCGGCGTGGGCAAACTCGGACCAAATTGGGAAGCACCCTACAGAGTAAAGAAAGCACTCGGGGGGTTATATGAGCTCGAAACCTTAGAGGGTAAGCAAGTACCCCGAGCATGGAACATCGTCAACCTAAGGCAATACTACCTATAGACCACCAAGCAAAGTGGATAAAATCACCACCAAAACAGGCTGTGCGAGTGCAGTAACCCGGGCAGGAAACAAGTCGGACGTATGGTCATTTCGGCAAATACGCTTAGTTCGGGAGAAAGAACAACCAACACTTAACCAAAAGAAAGTCATTCCATTTCAAAGTAAGGTAGTACATTTCAAAAAAAAAAAAAAATTTACAAGCCCGGAGCTACTTCTTCATTATCAGAAGGCACTTCAACGATACCCGAAGGCCCCGCCTCGCCCTCGGAGTCTGGCTCACCATCAGCAGCATTGGCCATCTCCTGAGTTATGCGCGAAGCGGATATGGCGCTAATATCGAGCTCGGGGTACGTATTCCGGATCATCCACCGGCTTAGTTTAAAACCCCTCCTGTATGAATCCACCATCAGATCATCAAAGCCCGATGAAGCAATGTACTCATCGACAACCTTCTTCTTGGCATCTTCAATACCTTGAGAAAAGATTTGCGTCCTCTGCCTGATGTCCTCCTGAAGGTACTCAACCTGATGCTGTAGATCCAGCCTCAAGTCCGCCATGTGTTTCACCACCACTCCCACAGCCTCGGCATCTCTCTGAGACCTTGCCTGCCTGATCTGTGCAAAACGAGCAGTCTCCTCGGTTGCCCGAGCAGCAGCCTCGACAGCACGAGCAGCCCCTTTAGCAGCTCGCGAAGTCGTCTCAGCAGTGCGAAGAGCCTCTTTGGCTGCTCGCGCCTGCCTCGAGCTCCTCTCCACCTGGGCCGCCAAGGCGGGAATAGAAGAGTTCACCTACCAAAAAGAACTGAGTGATCAAAAGAACCAACAAAACGAAAGCCAAAGAGCTCTAAAAAGGGGAGATCACTTACCACCATGGCATGGGTAACAGCACGACAGGCCACTTGATGCAGAGGGAGATCAGTCCATGCCGCGACCTCCTCGGGGAAAATGGCCTCTTTACTCTTTTGAAGAGCATGGGTCGGCGACAGCACACTTCTGAAATCCCCTGGGGCCCCCGAGCCTGAGGGCCCAGCTCGCGTATGAGCAGACCCGGAGTTTGCAGGAGCACCGGAGTATGTAGGAGCCCCTGTGTAAGTAGTCTCAGCTAAGGGACACCTACCGGCTCCTGCATTGGAGGAACCATCTCGGGCTCCCTAGGCAGATCTTCTGATGGATAGTCCGGCACCTCGGGCTCCGTATCCCGGGGCAGCTTGGCGCGAGTTCGCTTGGCAACCCGCTTCCTCCTCTTCATGCCTTGGAACAAGTGCCCACCACGGGTCCCTCGAGAGTCCATCACACCTGTGAAAAGAAGTTCGCCATCAGTAAAAAGCAAGAAAGACAGAAAGACAGAATCTCTAAGTGAAGAACCTACCCGAGCTCAAGCCGGCCGCAATGAGCTTGGCCTCCGTCAGATACTGTTGACACTTCAGCCCAAGCCGCGCCCATTGCCGGAGGCCCTTCGCCGTCTCTTTGTCAAGCGTGACCCCGGAGTCAGGAGCAGCCATCCCCCACCCGGTCTGAAATGGCCACCCCAGCACACTTCGCACCCCGAAATAGTCCCGCTTCCACGCCGGGACCTTGTTGGGGAGTTCTTGTAAAAGCTTAAAGCCCGGGCGAGGAGACAGGTAATATGCCCGCCTACGCCCGGGGAGGGGACCCGCTTGCTTCTTAAGCATTAAGATTGAAGAGAAGATCTCCAAGTCCAAAGGAAAGCTCTCTTCGCAAAATAAGGAGATTGTCCCCACCAAATTTCGAATGGAGATCGGGTGAAGCTGGCCGACCGTCACGCCGAAGTGGTTCAAGACTTCAACAAGGAGGGGATGGAAAGGCAATCGCAGCCCCGCGGCGAGCTGCTCTTGGAATATCACGATCTCATCAGGACTGTGTTCCCAAGGGAAGCTACCCGAAGGTTTGAAATAAGCGTACTCCCCGGGCAAGTTATAGTAGGTAATAAGGGATTGGAGCCCCTTAGGCGTCATGGTCAAAACTTGTCTAACATCCGACCCCGACGAGAGGTGGACGCCAAACTACCCGAAGCACCCCGGCCTACGAGTTCGAACTCTTCCTCGAGCTCTACCTCCGGCTCACTAGAGCTATCAGGGGATGCAACTCAGTTCGTAGAACCTGCATCAGACCCACTGGAAGGACTATCTGAGCTATCCAAGCTAGACATCGGGGAGTAAGATGGATTCCAGGAAAGTACTCACCCGGAAAAAGGCTGTAGACCACGGGAGCTCGGACGAGCAAAAAACCTTGAACGCGAACTGAAAAAACCTGGATGCGAACTGAAAAAACCTGGATGCGAGCTGAAACTCAGACGCGAGCTCAAGAGAAATACAGAAGTGACAGCGACTGGGGTCCCCTCCCCCCCCCCCCCCCCGCTATTTATACTCATAGTGATTGAAAAGCGACGGCATAGATCAAAGCCAATCCGACGGCCCACAGTCGCACTGACTGCACGTCCCCTGAGACCGAGATGTGATTGGCGCACGTCTTTCTGAAATTGGCAGAGCGCCGACGCACGTCTTCCTGAAACTGACAGAGCGCCGGCGCACATCTTTTCGAAACTAACGGAACGCCAGCGCACGTCTCCTCATAATAAAAGCGGCAGCGGCACGTTTTCAAATTTGAAAAGACGCCTGCTCTCGCGTCTCCCAAGTGGCATGCTTTTTGAAATTTTGAAATAAAGCACGCGTCGTCGCATCTATCAGCGTTCAGGCAGGTCAGCACATTTCCCGCCTTTTGGGCGCTCGAAGAAATCCAAGGAACCCTGACAACGCACCTCGTGCCATCAGAACCAAGATTCAAAGTACAGGGCAAATTCACCTGACACCTTGCGAACTCCCCGCGCCAGGGCAAGACCCTTAGCGCGAGGAGTGGGGGGCAATTTATGAAGGAAGATTTGGCCCGACCTCGCATTCACTCCACGTGGCAAAAGCAAATAGCTCGACACTTAAAATAGCGCACCCAGGGCGCAAACACCAAAGGGAAGAAACCAGCAGTCCGAACTCCCTTTGAGGAGCCTGAACTCCCTACGAGGAGCCCGACCTCCCTACGAGGAGCCCGACCTCCCTTCAAGGAGCCTAAACTCCCTACGAGGAGCCCGACCTCCCTACTAAGAGCTCGAACTCCCTACGAGGAGCCCGAACTCTCCCTTAGGCCCTGCGCCACACAAGGCAGTGACCCGAACTGGCCCGCCTCATGGCAGTTCGGGACATTTCCCTATCCGAACTCAAGACTTCACCTCGTTCGCCACTCCAGCACTTCGCCTCCGAGACGCTGAACTGAACAAACGTACCATACCTGACACCAAGGAGGTCCGTATACAAGGGTGGCGCATCTGACTGACTTGGGATCTGACGCTTGATAGCTGCACTTCAACGGTCACCTACCACCGCCACCTGCCACCGTCATCACCAGTCGCAGAGACGGCTCCGACAAAAGGGAGCAGTGGCGGTTCTGACCAGTAGAGGGGATGACACCTGAACTGGCAGGAGACCAGAGGTAATCGTACCCGACCTGACAGAAGCTTAGGAGTGAGTGCACGAGGTGGCTATAAAAGGTTCCCTACCCCAAGAACAAGGTATGCAAACTTTGCACTATCTGGTTTTATCTTGCCTTTGAAGGATTCTAACTTGAGCTTCGGAGCCTCCACACCGGGTTCCCCCTGGAGCTTCCTCATCTTCTCCATTTCAGGTTCCCCGCAATTCCGTTCAAAGACAAGGTCATTGATAGTTAAGACCGGCCGGATTGTGCACCATCAATGAGTATGTTGAGAACATGAAACCGGAGCAGAAGGACATATACTACATTGCATCGGACAGTCTGACAAGTGCAAGGAATACACCATTCCTTGAGAGGCTTGTTGAGAAGGATTTCGAGGTATATGCTTGTCTTTGCCTGAATGATATATTATTTGGCTGATTTTGTCAGAATCTTTTTCTTTGGCTGTTCCATTAACATTGTCACACACTGTTGCTGTAGGTTCTCTTCTTGGTTGATCCCATTGATGAAGTTGCCATCCAGAACTTGAAATCTTACAAAGAGAAATTTTGTTGACATCAGTAAGGAAGATTTGGATTTAGGTTAGTCTCCACTACACATGCATGTACACAGCCACACACAAAAAAGGGTCACGATGGGGGGACAGAACAAGCCTCTCTCTCTCTCTCTGTCTTCCATCTTGTTGATTTTTGAAAGCTACTGTGAGGATAAATGATTCAGCCCAGCTAGCTGATCTACCCATTTTTTTAATGGCCAAGAATAAATGGTTCAACTCCTCAGTGTTCATGTAAATTAATGACTAAAGTCTTTCTATCTGAAACCATGTGTCAGGTGATAAGAATGAGGAGAAAGAGAAGGAGACCGAGGAGTTTGGCCGAACTTGTGATTGGATCAAGAAGCGCTTGGGCGACAAAGTTGCCAGTGTCCAGATTTCTAACCGCCTGAGCACATCACCATGTGTTCTTGTGTCTGGGAAGTTTGGTTGGTCTGCAAACATGGAAAGGCAAGCATCATCTTGTTTTAAGATCAAAATTTTAGTTGTAGAAGTTAATGCATTATGTACTTTTATCTTCATCAAAATACATATTTGCTCATTATATATAATTTAAAAACTTTGCTGGTTAATGAAGGCACAAACAGTTGGGGACACATCTAGCTTGGAGTTTATGAGAAGCCGGAGGGTCTTTGAGACTAATCTGGAGCACCAAATCATCAAAGACTCGAATGTAGGATGACCTATGACAAAGCTAATTTTTTTTTGTCTCCCTATTCCGATGATAACCGGTGTACCTCAATTGTATGTAATAATTTTGTCTCTCATGCAGGCTACATACAAGACTAGACCAGACGATGGAGATGCATTGAGGGCTATTGATCTTTTGGATGACACCGCTCTGATTTCTAGTGGCTCCACTGTGGAGTTGTCTTCTCATCTTTAAGCTTTTCAAATGGCTGAAGTAGTGCCCTTCTAAATGAACTACTCGGCTTGTTAATTGCATTGTTTATGGGGTTTAATGTTCATGTTCTTTATCTTGGTGCAGCCTGAAAATTCAGCATAGTTGGGTGGAAAGATATATGAGATGATGGGCATGGCCCTCTCAGGCAAATGGACTGTGCCAATTCTCGATAGCCAGCGTAGGGAGATGGGCAGCTCCGTAACCGTAGAGGCTAAGGTGGTTGAGCCTGTTGAGGTTGGTGGTCAGAAATAAGAGGGGGGTTAATGATGAGTCTTTTTCTTTTCTTTCTTTGTTTTTTTCTTTGATATAGAAGTTTCGCAGGAAGAAATGTTAATTAATGGTTAATATTATCTCAAACAAATTAATGGTGAAGATGTAGGGATCGGTCGTCGGAAAATCTTATGTGGGGTTGACTACTGTCATGGGTAATAATTATTATTTTGAATCACTATTTATACTGCATATTTGGTTGACAATTTGACTAAATAAAATCAAGAAATTTGATAAATGTACCCTTCCAAATATATATAGACCTCTATTGATTTTATTGAAACTATTATTTTTTCCCAGCCTTATAACGGAGGGGCCTCTCCGCTAGTAACTTATTGTTTTGTCCTTTTAATTTAGCAAGCTATTAATTAGACTTACAACTCTAACAAAATTAACACTTTCTGCGGCATCATGCCCTAGTTCTCGGTGGGGACGAAAACAGAAACATTACATACCTACATCTACATGCACATAGAAATAGCAACTTGAGGATGGAAGGCGCTGAACTGTTGAAGTACCAACGGTCGTATTATTGTTACTCGCAAGTCGCAATAGAGGAGGAGTTTCATGGTTTCGTCATTAGAAGGGATCAAATAATTGATCATCTCAATTCTCAAATCTCAACTCAAAGGTAAAGCCTGGGATCCGGGGTATAACCTTTCCATTTTAAAAATATGTTAGGTGGAATCCTCGAGTCCAGATAGTCTATCGTTCTGCATCTGCGCCACACTGACACGAGGGCCACAGCTAAGTCGCTAACCCTTTGTCACCCCTCACTAACCATTTATTCCCCATTTTGTCCTTCTAGCCCCAGCCCACCAGGAGAGACAGGACCATATTGGCGTAAGGATGGCATGTACAATCAAGCTTCTATTAAAAATGGTGGTGGTGGTGGTCACTGGTGAGTGGTGAGTGGTGGAGTAGTGAGGTCAATCTCCTCATTCGTTCGTCCAATTGAGAGAAATTTGGCACATCTCTCTTCTTATTCTTCACTCTACTCTTGCCCGATACAGACAAGACTTCAATTATTCATGTATCATGTTAGAGCCAAAGCTCAACGATGGGCATGCTGCATTTCCCTGTCTGCAGTTTTAACATCAATTTCTTTGTTTAAATAGCTCCCATCACGCTTGCTTTGCTTAGTTAATACACTTCTATCCCCCATAAAGTAATGGGACCCACTGTATATCTATCTTAAGTCTTAGGTTAAAATACGAAAGCCTCTTTCTGACAATAATTATAATCTCTTTTTTAGTTTCATTTTAACAAATACCTCCCCTTAATTTTTAAAAAGTTCAACAAAATCCTCCCTTCCGTCACTAACTCAGACCGAAAACGTCAAGGCTGATGTATCGAATTTTTCAAATACCCATTATGCCCTTGTGTAAATTATTTTACATACAATTTTACTGTGACATCAATCTCCCATTCCTAAACCCCATCGACTCAGCTTAAATGTTATGCTCTGGCTGTTTCAGCTTGCTAAGAGAATATCCAGGGTTGGAGAAGGAAGGAAAAAGCAATGGCTGATCCCGAATTGTAAGTTAACAGACGAAGAAGAATGTAGTAGTTAATGGCACAACATGGCATTGAAAATTAGCAGAACTCGAAGCAGTTGAGAAGAAGCCAAAAGAGAAGCAGATGAAAGGAGACCAAACGTTGCATAATCCTACATCTGATTGTCTGTACAAGAAATAAATCTCATCGAATATCAATATTAAAGAAAGAAATCTCACTCATCTGATTGTCTGTTTCTGTTCCCCACCTTTTTCTTCGTTCGATAGACGCATTCCAAGCCCTATAAAGGTTGCATAATCCTGCATAGAATATTAGAATCTATTCGCTCTATCAACTGCTTTGGGACGTCGCTGCAGTTGGAAGACGGCACTCTCAGTTCTCTCTCACTTTGGTCTTCTTTCTCTATTATCGTCGTTACTTTAATTTCAGTCATTGAAATCAATCGTTTTTTCTCCACAACGCTCCATGGTATACTGAGTAAAGAAAATTTCAGTCACTTTCGGACGTCGCTGCAGCTGGACGGCACTCCAGCGGACTACCCTCACTGCAGCTACAGTGCTGACTTGTAGCTCCCCAAATATGCTAGAAACACTCCTTTAGTAGTCTCTGTGCCTGTTACGCCGGCCACCTGAAAATAGGCTTCAACAGCCGAAACCCAATGCCCTCCGGGATCCCCTTATTTACTGCCAAGCTGCTCAGTTCCTTTTTGACTTCTTTGCATTTCCCCAATTACAGCGATACATTATTTTCTTTTGATTTGAAAACGAATGTAAAATATGGGGAATGTGTTGTTGCTCGAACGAGGATAATTTTGATTTTTAAAAATACTTTAAATGATAATTGTCAGGGATAATTTTGTAACTTTGTATATTTTCCGTCTGGTTTAGTGATGGAAGGGAAGATTTTATTGGATTTTTAAAAGTTTAGGAGAGGTATTTATTAAAATGAAACTAAAGGAGAGGTGTTTCTTATTGTCAGAAACTAAGTCTTAACTCACTCTAACCTTCTCTCTAATTTTTTTGAATGAGCCTAAAGGTAGTAATGGGACCCACTTTATATCCATCTTAAGTCTTAACTCACTCCAACCTTCTCTCTAATTTTTTTGAATGAGCCTAAAGGCCAACCTTCTCTCTCTAATTGAGGTATCTCGTATCACGTACAATTCCCAATATCTCACAATAACTTTATTCATGTCTATCCACAATATATTATTCTTGTGTATTAGAAACATCTCTAAGTGCATAATACTATATAATATAAGAGATGTTCTCCATATGTGATTGTGATGATATTGGGTAAAATTATTATGGGCAGAATTGTGTATGATAAAGTCGTTGATTTTACATCTTTCACAAATATCGTTCTCATGTTCTTGTCAAGTCAACCAGCTTGTGCAGGCCCTGAATTTATTGGCATATAGAATGCCAAAAAATTTGGCTGTTGGGGCCCAACAGCTATTGAGTACATTCGTTGGAATGTCAAATACCATGAGAGTGGGGTAAAATAATAATTGCACCTTATTTTCTTTTGACCAAAAAGATGGACATGGGCA
Organism: Nelumbo nucifera; assembly: GCF_055504915.1. Taxonomy (NCBI): domain Eukaryota; kingdom Viridiplantae; phylum Streptophyta; class Magnoliopsida; order Proteales; family Nelumbonaceae; genus Nelumbo; species Nelumbo nucifera. Next base: position 27,016,423 of record NC_142653.1, read on the forward strand.
TCAATGGGTGAAAACGTTCAGCCCATAAACTCTCTCAACAGCTAAGATGGTGTTTGGAAGCATAGGTATTTATTGAGACTGATTTTTAAGAAAAAATGTCCGTGCTTCTAAGACCCTTTTTTCACAAAAGAAAAAAAACGCTTTAATTTTAGTTGAGAGTGTTTCTGCCATGTAAGCAGTGAACAACACTATGCTGTTTGGTAAGGTGATTTTTATTACCGTTTTTCATGTATGTGCTGACAGGTAAGCACCACATAGGATACACATAATCACCAATCAGTCAACCATTGGGGAAACGGTTCACCGATGCATGAAATGCCAAATTTGACGTTTCATGCATCGATGGGTCCCGATTTACGAGACATGCCCAAATTTTCAATAAACGCCTTAACCAAACAATGAAATATATGGGCATTTGTTGAAATGCCTATGTGGATCCGACATGGCACTGTTTTTTTGAAAAGCGGCCACGGTTCCAAACATCCCCTAAGTTATCCATATAAGATGATTTTCATTTCTTAGGTGTTCGGCACTAGAGTGTTTTACAATACTCTGTTTTTTGCTTATGTGTCATTAATGCCACATCAACAATTAAATGGAATTGACAAGAAAATCATATTTGTTAATTATGCTTTTTTCAAAAAATGTTTTTGCAATGATTAGTTATGGACATAGTTTTCAAGACGCCAAGGCGAGGCTAGGCTATGGAATTTAAAACTAATGTTTTGAACTAGTTTTTTTGGGATTTATGTATTTTGCACTTACTTTTGTGCTTGGAACTTGAAAGAACTGAAGATTTTAGATCAACAATACATAGGGAACAAATACTAAAATAAAAAAAGAAAATGAAAAATAAAAGTAGGGGGCGGAGCCCTGTTCTGGACCCAGAAAATCTGGTGAAAAATATTAAAATAAAAGAAGAAATATGAAGAAGAAAAAAAGGGATAGAGCCCCTGTTTCAAATACCAATAATGAGAACAAAAAAAAGCTGAAAAAAATGGAAGAGATTAAGAACAATAGAAGGGGGCGGAGCCCCTGTTCTAGACCCAGAAAAGCTGGTAAAAAAATATTAAAATAAAAAAAGAGTATGAAGAATAAAAGAAGGGGTGGAGCCCCTGCCCCTGTTTCAAACACCAACAATGAGAAAAAAAAAAACTGAAAACATGCAAGAAATTTAAAAACAAAAGAAGGGGGCGGAACCCCTGTTTTAGCCCAATAAAATGATTCAAAAAACTTGGAGAAATGATACAAAAAAGAAAAAGGAGAAAATGGGGCATAACCACTGTTTTAAACCAGGAAATAGAGAACAAAACTAAAAAGAAGAAGAAGAAGGAGAAGGGTTAACTCACCTTGACTTTAGAGGACTGTGTGGGAATGATGGACGCTGTTGTTCTCTCATCTTCCTCACGTTGGTACTTCGATTCTATTGTCAATGTGAAACCTCAAAGATTAACTTTGTTATCACTTTACTCAATACAAAAGCATGATAACATGCAATAGGTTATATTATAATAACTAAAACAACCAATAAAATATTATATATTTTATATTTTTTTACTTAATAAATACTTCTATAAGCATGCCCCTAACATAGTTGGCGTTTGGGGCGAGGCGTTCTTTGAAATGCGCCTAGTGGCCATGGCGAGGCCTTGACAACTATGGTTATGGGATTAAGGAGAGGTTTCTTGTATTGCCTTGATGATCCTAAATCACCTTGCATGTATGGCACTTTGAAATTTGAAAAATAAAACTGATTTCTTTTTGTAAAATGTCATTAAATTTTCATTATGAATATATTATATGAAATGAAACACTTGTGAATCGGGGCCCATTTGTGAAATGAATCGCTTGTAAATAGTGTCAAACATTACATGTATTTTTCCTAAGACTATAGGATGTGTGTATGGATCTGGGATCCTAGTGCAAGATAAGATGGGTAGTAGGTCATTAGGATCAGGGGGCTTATTGGTAGGGGTGTCAATATTATTTGAAAATTTGATTTTTCAAGATTCAACATAATTGAATCGAATTCAGATAATTTTAATATCTCATCTATTGAATTTGGATATCCTATTCATGTCGATTAGTTAATCGAATTCGAATTTGGATAAATCTGATTCAATTCAATAAATATTCGAATTCAACTAATTATTTATTATATATATAATATATAAATATTTAAATGTTTTATATAATTTTTATATAATAAATTATATAAATAATTTATATAAATAAAATATTCATTAATTGATTGATCGAATTTGAATCAAATCAAATATTCAAATAGGTAATTGAATTTGAATTCAAATATTAATTTTGAATATGCATCGAATATTGAATTGAGTTTGGATATCAAATAGTGTAATCCATAATGCCTAATTGGATTCGAATTACATCTGTTTACACCCCTACTCACCGCTCAAATCAAAAGTAAAATACAATTACATCTTGTAAATTTTGTATGTTTCCTGACTCTCGTCGGTCGTCAATGCATCCGTCCTGACTCCTGGAGTGTTGAAAGCGATACAAGTTAAAAGGACCCAACACAACCCAACCCATCACATGGCCAAAATATCTCTGTCCACACTCCCCCACTCCCCCCGGCCCTGTACATCATCAATCAATTCTGAAAAATGCTTTTTAACTTCGCTGATAATATGTGCCCACTAATTTATGGCCGTTGATCACTATGAACAAAATATCCATATCCGGTGGTTCTTGTCGCCCGTCAGTTTGCATTGCGCTATTCCTTATCGGAAAAGTTAGGTACTGTGGCAGTGACACCGGCTGGCAGTAGTATGACTATGACATGATTTCATGGATCTGGTCATATATTACGCGAGCACGACTTCTAATCTATCCTACCATTTACTAGATGCCATTAGACTGGAATATCATTTCACGGTTTGACCGGTGACTTATTCCAATCTAACGGTGAATGGGAGTCTGGGACCAGCTACGCATGAGGTCCTTTTTTGATAATGACGACATCAAAATGTCCTGTTATGATCAATATCACTTGTGGCCAAAAAGGAAAAACGAGCGGCCTATAACGCTCAAGTGCGGGTCCCGCATCACAGCAAAATCTTATGATTGGGTGATCTATGACATGGCTGTGTTTCGTGGAGTCAAGACAACTCCACTTTTTCCGTCTCTCCAGCCTCCTCGCTTCATAATCATAATCATACATATTTTTTCCCTTTTTCTGGATGTTGTTTTATTTAATTTTTCCCCAACCCTCTTTCTCTCTCCCTCTCCCCTCTCGTTGCATTAATTTGTGTACAGCGGAGGCCAACGGGCGCAGTTATTCCCTCCCGCTCGTTTGGGTTTGTTTTAAAAGGCTTGTCTTAAAGCGCGGGGAATTCCACCCAGTTTAAACTCGAACTACCCACTCTCCACGTCATCGAGACCGCCAAGTCAGCATCTACCATCGTGGACTTCTCCTCGGTTGAATCTGAACGATTCTTTCTTTGTAATTCAAAGTTTCAAACTCCTCCAACAAGGCACAAGTGTTAAAACTTAAAACTTTGAAAAGAAATAAAAAAAAAGAAGAAAAAATTACTCAAAAGAGAAAGAGTCTCTCCTCTCCCACCCTCACCTAAGTCACCTTCTTCCTTCTCACCATTTTTAATCGATTTCCGGTTCTCTCTTCTGCAACTCTATTTGCCTTAGAAGAGAAGGAAGTGAACCCCTTCTTTTCAGTCTATAATCAAGTTGGTGTTTTCTTGCTCAGCGTCTATCCTACCAAACATTAAAAAAGAGAACTACCTGTTTGTTCTTTGCTTTTGTCTTTCGGAGCATGTGAGGACTGACAGATTCTCCGGCTTCCTCTTCTTCTATTTCTGTTTCATTTCACTACTCTTCCGAGAGAAGAGTCTCTATCGATCGCTGTTGATCGAACAATGGCGGCCTATTCGTCGAGGGGACGGAGCAGCTCTCCGTTCGGTTACCGGAAACCATCCAGCTCTTACTCTTCCTCCTCTTCGTCGTCGTCGTTCATGAATGGTAGATTCATCCCTCGCTCGTGCTCATCTTCGGCTTCATCATTCTATGCTTCTGGCAATGGATACACAACCAGATCCATGACGCCCAGTCGAAGCCGCAGTGATTCAATGTACCATGGGTCCAGGAGCTATGAAAACCGTACTCCCGTCAGTTATGCCCCGGCGGAGGAGCTCATTGGAGAGACGGTCGATACGTCGAGATCGAGGGACAGTATTTCTGTTACTGTTCGCTTTAGGCCGTTGAGGTATGCCATAGATCTGGGTGGATTGTGGTAGATCCGTGATTTGCTTATTCGGAGGGATCGGAATTTGAGGATTTAGGGTTGCATTGCGAGTTCATGCAGCTGAAAAGTTCGTTTTGGAATTTCTGGTTGTAGTGAGCGGGAATTTCAGCGCGGAGATGAGATCGCGTGGTATGCCGACGGGGATAAAATTGTACGAAGCGAGTATAATCCAGCTACCGCATATGCGTTTGGTATTATTTCATAACCTGAAATTTCAAAATTGAGTTATTTCCATAGGCATCATTAGTCCCCAAGCTGACCTTCGAGGCATGAATTTTATTTTATTTTTCTAATTTTCCGTTGCTTTTCCCTGAAATTAATTATACTGTTCTTGATTTAACACAGTACTAATGGCACAAACTGTCTTTTCTTTTCCAATTCAAGCATTAATCATTGCCGTATCCTGAAATGGATGCTAATAGTAATATGGGAACAATAATTTCAACATTCGTTTCTTTTTCGTGCGTTTAATTGTTTAATTAAAGTGACTTTCTGGTTGCTGCATATGGAATTGGGAATGTTACCATCAATGGTTGGTCGCAATAATCTCATATGCTTTCTTCCCTATTTACTTGTCTAGTGATATTGATAAAAACAATATTTCAAGTGGCATGGAGCCATGGATAATATAAATCTTCTTTTAAAACATTCTGGTTACTTATACACCTTTATTTTATTTTTCTAATTTTCCGTTGCTTTTCCCTGAAATTAATTATACTGTTCTTTATTTAACACAGTACTAATGGCACAAACTGTCTTTTCTTTTCCAATTCAAGCATTAATCATTGCCGTATCCTGAAATGGATGCTAATAGTAATATGGGAACAATAATTTCAACATTCGTTTCTTTTTCGTGCGCTTAATTGTTTAATTAAAGTGACTTTCTGGTTGCTGCATATGGAATTGGGAATGTTACCATCAATGGTTGGTCGCAATAATCTCATATGCTTTCTTCCCTATTTACTTGTCTAGTGATATTGATAAAAACAATATTTCAAGTGGCATGGAGCCATGGATAATATAAATCTTCTTTTAAAACATTCTGGTTACTTATACACCTTTATTTTATTTTTCTAATTTTCCGTTGCTTTTCCCTGAAATTAATTATACTGTTCTTTATTTAACACAGTACTAATGGCACAAACTGTCTTTTCTTTTCCAATTCAAGCATTAATCATTGCCGTATCCTGAAATGGATGCTAATAATAATATGGGAACAATAATTTCAACATTCGTTTCTTTTTCGTGCGCTTAATTGTTTAATTAAAGTTACTTTTCTGGTTGCTGCATATGGAATTGGGAATGTTACCATCAATGGTTGGTCGCAATAATCTCATATGCTTTCTTCCCTATTTACTTGTCTTACAAGTGATATTGATAAAAACAAGATTTCAAGTGGCATGGAGCCATGGATAATATAAATCTTTTTTTTTTTGTTTTTTCCATTCTGGTTACTTATACACCTTTTCTTTTAATGTTTTCTGTGCTATATGTTATTTTGGTATTGCAGATAGGGTTTTTGGACCTTCAGCAAATTCTCAGGAGGTTTATGATGTAGCTGCACGACCAGTAGTTAAGGCTGCAATGGAAGGCATCAATGGTATTGTCCCTTATTCTCATGATATGCATTCCGCACCTCAGCTTAGGCATCCAGAAAAAAGTGAACTTCATGTGAATTGGGAGATTTCCTAATTGAATTGTATTACCAATTAAGTGAATCTGATGGTATTGAGAAGCTTCTTAAATAAACCATTTAAATTGAATTTCAGGGACAGTTTTTGCTTATGGGGTTACAAGTAGTGGGAAGACACACACTATGCATGTGAGTCCCAATTTCTCCTAGATGATATATTTCTATTCTTTTTCTTTGTAGTTCTACTCTTTAAAAATGGCGATTCCAGATCATGAAATCCATTTTGTGATGGATTCTAACTGTAAAGCAGATTGTTATCACATCTTAGTTTATTGGTTATGTTTTTTCCAGTGGCTGACTCATGAGTAACTGTAACTTGATCTCCATTTGCCGTCCAGATTGTCATTGAAACCATCCTATTCTCATTGGAAAATGTGGAAATGCCATTTTGTAAAAGACTTTAAAGAAAAAAGATAACTTTAATGAATATGAAGTCTCTATAAGTATAACAGCAATAATTATCAACTCAAAGTCTGGCATAACCTAAAGTCTTTATAACATGGTTATTAAATATTATCATGCACCAAATTTACTTTTAGTTTTTTTGGAGGTGTTCCAGGGAATCATGTTCCATTCTTTATTTTTTCTCAAATAAGGGATTTGATGAATAATTCTCTGTCTCTAAAGAGTTGGAGGGGCTGGTCCCTCCATATCATCATAAGACAAGATCCCCTACCCACTTTCAGGCTTCAGTTCCAATTCAAAAATTTTGTTCATTAATGTGATCGAAGCACAACTAAAACCAGGGAGAACATATACCTTATCCCTGAGCCAGAACAAACAAGGCCAACCTAAACCGAACAGGCTCTACATGACAGGATCAAGTCTGAAAAAGCCTAAACAAACCCATTATACTCTCATGTAAGGAATGCCTAATTTGTTGCAGATGATGCATGCCTTTGACATTCATTGGCAAGGCCATAAGAGTCTGGAAGATGGATATGGTGTTCATAACGTAGTTACAAAAACTTCATTATTTTTATTCCTTTTCCTTTCCATCCCCACCAAAATTCCATCATATTGAACTAAGATGCAAGATTAGTGAGCTCATGGAGCCTTTTCTTTACCCTCTTTGCATGAATTGGCTGCACTTTCAGTTTGCTTTTCTAGAATTACAATCTGAATGTGGTAGTCTGTTAAATTTGTAGTTTTATCTTTTCTTCATTTCTCCTGTTTCCATTCCCTAAGTGAAGGATTTAGGTTTTTAATTCTTCCAGGTATAGAGTGGGAAATATTTGTTTTTAAGTTTCTTAAATATTCTTACATCTTTTATTCCCTTATTCTCTTCATCCTTAGTAAGCTTGTTTGTTATCAGCAAGAGAAGAAAAATTTGTTATTCCATCTTTAATCCTGACCATTTTGTTAATATTAATTTTGACAGGGAGATCAAAACTCTCCAGGTATTATACCATTGGCCATCAAGGATGTTTTCAGCATAATCCAAGATGTAAGTGCATCCATAAATATTGTAGCATTGATATGTCCTCCACGATTTAGTATAAAGCAAGCAGTTGTAAACTGCTTGTCTTTTGTCAATTTACCTTGTTGGCTTAGGTCCAGAGACTCGACTTTCTTTTATGTATATTATAAGCTTAATTGTTTGGAACACTGGTCTGGGCTCATAATGCTTTCTATTTTTTGTTATTTATTTTCTGTGAATAGTTTCTTTCAATTTCTGGCTATTTTACATAAAATAAAAATTTTCACCACTTCATGCTTCTATGAAGATCAAAAAGTATTGATTTAGGAGATGAAAGTATGAAACTGCAGAAAATTTGGCATCCTGGGAATATCTATTCAACTCTGTTTACCTACTTGGACTTTTCTTTCTTTCTTTTTTGTTTTTCTGTTCGAAATGTCTCTTTTAAGGATGCTGTAATTATGCCAATCGCCTTGCAGACTCCAGGAAGAGAGTTCTTACTCCGTGTCTCTTATCTTGAAATCTACAATGAGGTCAGTTGCCATTCATGGTGTACTTGGTATACATTTTAGATAAGGTCTTTGGAATGCTGTTGATTCCTTCTCATTCTCAAAGTTTCTGTTGTGTATATGCTGCCATTTTGAGAGCCATGTATGGTTTACATTTGGAGTTGTGTTTCTGATCTTCTATATTTTTGTGATTTGGACTGCATAGTTCATTTCAGCCTTTTTGTTTTTTGATACATAAGGTAAGTCTTCTTAATGTCAAAAAAATTATCAAGGGGCAACTTCCCTTGTACATCTAAATACAAGTATAGACTTTCCATCTCACATACATGATACACATTACTAGCACACGAAATTATGTTTTTCAGTCATTTCAAAAATTGCACAAGTTCAGGCACTTGTAAGTTGCCACTCGGGAACTCATTATTGTGCATTCCATCCTTCCAATTATTGAATTCACTATGCATCTCTTTCCTTAAAATATTCTTTTATTTCTCTCCCTCCAAATGCTCCCATGAAGAGCTAAATGGTTATATTCCATGTTCTCTTTTACTGAATTCCTTCACTGGGTTAGACTAATCTTTTAAAAGGCGGTTGAGGTGAGGTGGAACCAAATCACTTTGCATAGGCTTTAACCTATACCTCACCATCTCACACCTTGAATTGATGCGGTGTGCACCTCATTTTATGTAACATTCAATTTGAAAAAAGAAAGCAATACAATATATTAATTTATAATATTTGGCATAATTTGAGGAGATTTGATTAAACTCAATAAAATAGTGCACCATATATGATGAAAAATCTTAATTAGAACAAATAAAAGAATCTATAGAACACAATTGATAAAAAATATTAATTTAGAAAATTGTAAATTAGTTTTTATTGAAAAATGTACTAGAATAAATGCAAGCTAAGCAAAATTTTATTTTATTTAAATAAAAATGTTATAAATGTAAAATATAATACAAAATAAAATTTAAAAATGCCATAAAAAGTAAATATTATAAGTTTACTATAAAGAAATAAAATTTATCCAAAGATGTATAAAGAAATAAATAGGAAACATGTAAATTGATTCAATGAATTATTTGAAGTTACGAGCATGAATGAAATAAAAATATATTTTATTTTCAGAAAAATTTTTAAAGCATAGTGTTCATATTAAAAAATAAAAAATTCTAAAGCATATTATGCATAGACAATGGGTCAGTCTTGACAATTTATTGTGCACAATAACAATATATACTATATTTATTATGTTGCTAGTACAATTTATTTCTTTTTTAGCCAATTTACATATTTTCTTTTAGTGCATATAAATATGTAAATTGGCTAAAAAAAGAAATAAATTGTACTAGCATACATAATAAATCTAGTATATATTGTTATTGTGCATAAAAATTGTCAAGACTGACCCGTTGTCTACCAAGCAGCTTAATGAAATGGTTCCAAGTCTTGTCTGAGAGCTTGTAATGGAATGGGATTGCTTCCAGAAGATTGTTACAAGGCACATGTACACTCTTAGATGTCAACCTCTTGCGATATGATGGTCAATGGTTAGAATTTTGTTGTGGCAAATAGTCCAGATGAAGAAATACACTTTGTTTGGTACAGGGGAAACAAAATCCATTGCCATAAAAGGAATCATTCTCCCCCTCCATGCAAGAAAGGAAGAGAAGGAAAAGAGGGAATCAGTTACACACACACACAGACACCACACAGAGATGCATTACAAATTTTAACCGAGAATATCCATTTCCTCTCTCTTGACTGTGAATTTTGCAGATTACATTAAGACCAAGAGATTACTTTGTTGAGGTTTCAGCTAAACTAAATTCATCCAACTTAAAAATTTTAAACTGCTATTTCTGTTGATGTTTTCAGGTGATAAATGACTTGCTAGATCCAACAGGACAAAATTTGCGTGTTAGAGAAGATGCACAGGTTTGATAATTTCTCATCTTATGGCTTGGTATCTTTACTTTTTTCCACTGTAAAACTTCTTATTCTTGAGGCCTTGTTATTCACTAGGAAATTTAGACCTTGGTTTGTTTTCTTAGTAAATAACATTAAACTGAAAAAACCTTTTCCTTTTCTCTGTGTGGCTTCTTATGCTATGGCATTATTTAGGTTGTTAATTTCACCGTGACTACACTACTAATTCTGTGATACAAAAGTTTTGCAGGGTACCTATGTTGAAGGTATCAAGGAGGAAGTTGTTTTATCTCCTGGACATGCACTTTCTTTTATTGCTGCTGGAGAAGGTGTGGTTTGGGATTACTTCTGCTATTGTCTACCATACCAAAATTTATTTTTGATTTGGTGTTTTCTCATGATATGTTAAATTGTGTATTGTTATTCTGCCTTACTAATGATGTGTATATGTAAAACAACAGAGCATCGCCATGTTGGTTCAAATAATTTCAACCTACTGAGTAGCAGAAGTCACACCATATTTACCTTGGTATGCAGTTTTCCATTGCAGAAGCATTAACTATCATGCTATATAATTATTACATAGGATTGTGATCAAATTAGTGATTCTATGTGTTTATGTTAACTTGAGTGTAGTCTAAAGTTATTTGCCATAAAAGAGAAAAGGAAAAACCAGTAGAGAAGAGAGAAACTTTCAAAAGGGGTGGCAGCATGAAATGTTCTGTCCTGCCTCACAAGTATTATTTATATCAAAACCCAATGAGAAGAGAAGAAAAAATTGCCCCCATAGGCACCGGCATGATATTTTGTACATTTATATAAATGTAGCACGCCTATTCAGAGTTTTCTGGATATTTTGTACATGGACTCGCAAACAGAAATATATATATATATATATATATATATATATATATATATATATATATATATATATATATATATATAAAAGATGGTAACTTTCTTCAAAAGGCTGGAGGTACATGAAATTACAACTCAAAAGGTTAAACAGGAAGAAAGCTATCACTAAACATGAAATCCCTGTGAGTGCCAGCCTTTGCAAGATCATCAGCACCAGAGTTTAACTCCCTAGGGATCCAAACCAACTGTGCATTCAAGTTAGAGAGGATATCTCTAGCTTCAGATAAAAAATGAGCTAAAGCCCAGGGACCACTGCCAGGATCAGCTAACCACTTGATAGTATTTGCAGAATCTCCTTTTATGAGTATATTCAGGTAGCCCAGATCTCTTGCAATCCTGATTCCAGTTAAGGCTGCCATGACTTCAGCCTTAGTTGAAGAGGCTATCCCAATTGGTCCACTGAAAGCCCAACTAATTATACCATCTCTTCTTCTAAATAGACAGCTCAAGTAGTTGTTATTTGTAATTTTATTCTTTTACATTTTTTGTACCTTATTTGTAGTCATTTGACATCAACTTTTACATGCATTTATATTATAAATGTGCAAGAATTACATATTATGAATATGCAAGCATCAACAGTCGGGTTGCTCCATTGCGACCTGGGTGACCAGGGTGACCAGGGTTCAAATCTTGGAAACAGCCTCTCTGTATGTGCAGGGGTAAGGCTGCGTACATCTGCCCCTCCCCAGACCCCGCATTGGTGGGAGCCTCGTGCATTGGGCTGCCTTTTTTTTGTGCAAGAATTATATGATTTATAATAGTGTCCTTTTATTCCATTTGGATAGTTATATGTATCCTTTTGTCTATAATCTTCTTATTTATTATTTATTTCTTGCAGATGATTGAGAGTAGTGCACATGGTGATGAATATGATGGAGTGATATTTTCTCAACTTGTATGCTGAAAATGATTTAATTTAGAGTCATTCTTTTCACTTTATGATTGTTCATCTTACTTTGTTTTATTTATTTATTTGTCTTTTGCAGAATTTGATTGATCTAGCAGGGTCTGAGAGTTCAAAGACTGAAACAACTGGACTGAGGAGAAAAGAAGGATCTTACATAAACAAAAGTCTTCTAACCCTTGGAACTGTAGGTTCTAGCATCTATTTGCATTTTTTAGTTGGTTTTCTTTTGTGGTGATGGTGCAGTTTGGCAGGTTGACTATGGTAATGGATTTTGAGTGAAGAGTTTTTATTATATTTATTTATTGCTAGATTTTTTTTTTGTACTTCATTTTTATTTTTCTTTTTCATTGTCATGAGACAGGGGCACTTTGTTATTTTAATATTTACATGTATATGGTTTCCACCTTTCTGCTTTAACTTAAAGAAGCTACTTGGATGTGAACACCTTTTCAAATGTCATTTAAGGAGCATACACTAACTGTAAAGCTGAAATGTGAAGGTAATTGGAAAACTAAGTGAGGGGAAAGCTTCTCATGTTCCATATCGTGACTCTAAACTTACTCGCCTTCTACAATCCTCGCTGAGTGGCCATGGACATGTCTCGGTGAGTTTGGTGGAGCAACTTTGTTCTGCTTTTAGTGAATAATGGTGTTATTTTTGTATCTAATTGACTTAAATACAATCATGAGAGTTTTCCATGCTTTACATAATATACCTTTTTCACTAAAATCATGTGCTTGTGTGCTTGTTTTTTTTTCACTTTATTTTCTTTCCATGGGTCAACCTTAAAGTTGCAGCTCGATTACATCCTAAAGTAACTAACTAGTTGTCTACATCTTTAACTACCATGCATAATGCTATCTAATTGGTCTTCTACAGTTAATATGCACAGTTACTCCTGCATCTAGTAGCATGGAGGAGACTCACAATACAGTGAAGTTTGCAAGTAGGGCAAAGCGGGTGGAGATTTTTGCTTCACGAAATAGGGTACATGTCAAATTCTGGCATGCCATCACTTTATGATACTGTTTTGAGCAGGACTTAACAATCTGTCAATGATGGTTTGCATTAACATTGTTTTGTGGGAATGTTTGACATTTCAGATTATTGATGAAAAGTCATTGATTAAGAAGTACCAAAGAGAAATTTCGAGCCTCAAACAAGAACTTGACCAACTGAAGAAGGGGATGCTTGCTGGTGTTAATCATGAGGAGATTCTGAGCTTGAGGCAGCAGGTTTTCCTCATCTCATGATTATATGCACAATGTTGTCTCAAAGTGGTATCAACTCAATTTCAAAATTTTCTTTTGCTTTTGGTCCTGAGTGGTATCTTGTGTTGTACTTCGAACAGTTGGAGGAGGGTCAAGTGAAAATGCAGTCAAGGCTAGAGGAAGAAGAAGAGGCAAAGGCAGCTCTTATGAGTAGAATCCAAAGGCTGACCAAATTAATACTTGTTTCAACTAAGAATACAATTCCAGGATGCTTGAGTGATGTACCAAGTCATCACCGACGCCTTTCTGTCAGTGAAGATGATGTAAGTTTATATTCCTCTATGGTTCTGGAAAATTGAAGAGCATGATATGTGCTCTTTTATATTATTTTCATTTAAGATTTTTAACTGGACTTAGTTTGAGCATTTGTATGTTAACAATTAATTACATCTGAAAAAACCATAAGCAATTGTGGTAGCAATCAAAATAAAAATCTGTTTGGTCTACATGGACATGGATGTCAAAACATATTCATGCAGCTAGCTGGATAAGTCAGCATCCTCGGTTAATCCATCACATTGATGATTCAACATGTTGATTGTTGACTCTTATGATATCAGCTTGAATTCATCAATTAAATAAGAGCAAATGCCTTGAAATGATAAGTAGTGGAATTATGAAAAGTTGAGTTAAA